>NC_048568.1:31892500-32180000 GCF_013265735.2 Oncorhynchus mykiss
GTGAATCTGTGTAATCTGAGGGAAATATGTGTCTCTAATATGGTCATACATTGGGCAGGAGGTTAGGAAGTGCAGCTCAGTTTCCATCTCATTTTGTGGGCAGTGAGCACATAGCCTGTCTTCTTTTGAGAGCCAGGTCTGCTTACAGTGGCCTTTCTCAATAGCAAGGCTGTGCTCACCGAGTCTGTACATAGTCAAAGCTTTCTTTAAGTTTAGGTCAGTCACAGTGGTCAGGTATTCTGCCGCTGTGTACTCTCTGTTTAGGGCCAAATAGCATTCTAGTTTGCTCTGTTTTTTTGTTGTTAATTCTTTCCAATGTGTCAAGTAATTAACTTTTTGTTTTCTCATGATTTAGTTGGGTCTAATTGTGTTGCTGTCCTGGGGCTCTGTGGGGTCTGTTTGCGTTTGTGAACAGAGCCACAGGACCAGCTTGCTTAGGGGACTCTTCTCCAGGTTCATCTCTCTGTAGGTGATGGCTTTGTTATGGAAGGTTTTGGAATCGCTTCCTTTTAGGTGGTTGTAGAATTTAACGGCTATTTTCTGGATTTTGATAATTAGCGGGTATCGGCCTAATTCTGCTCTGCATGCATTTACTGGTGTTCTACGTTGTATACAGGATATTTTTGCAGAATTCTGCATGCAGAGTCTCAATTTGGTGTTTGTCCCATTTAGTGAATTCTTGGTAGGTGAACGGACCCCAGACCTCACAACCATAAAGGGCAAAGGATTCTATAACTGACTCAAGTCTTTTTAGACAGATCCTAATTGGTATGTTGCATTTTATGTTCCTTTTGATGGCATAGAATGCCCTTCTTGCCTTGTCTCTCAGATATTTCACAGCTTTGTGTAAGTTATGTGTGGCGCTGATGTTTAGGCCAAGGTATGTATAGTTTTTTGTGTGCTCTAGGGCAACGGTGTCTAGATGGAATTTGTATTTGTGGTCCTGGCGACTGGACCTTTTTTGGAACATCATTATTTTGGTCTTACTCTCTCTCTCTCTCTCCTTTCCACCTCTCTCTCTCTTGTTTCCCTCTCCCATCTCCACCTCTTCCCTCCCCCTCCATTTCTCTGCTCCCCTCCCCCTTTTCCATTGGGCTGTGGCACATAGCTCCTTGCCCTCTCCCTGGCTCTGACTGGCTGTTTACCAGTAACCACCCGAGGGAACAGAACACATCAAGACACATTAACCAGCATGGAAACAGCTGAAGGTAAAACCATGCTCATAACAACTCCTCATCATCAAATCAAATTGATTTATAAAGCCCTTCTTACATCAGCTAATATATAAAAGTGCTGTACAGAAACCCAGCCTAATACCCCAAACAGAAAGCAATGCAGGTGTAGAAGCACGGTGGCTAGGAAAAACTCCCTAGAAAGGCCAAAACCTAGGAAGAAACCTAGAGAGGAACCATGCAATGAGGGGTGGCCAGTCCTCTTCTGGCTGTGCCGGGTGGAGATTATAACAGAACATGGCCAAGATGTTTGAATGTTCATAAATGACCAGCATGGTCCAATAATAATAATCACAGTAGTTGTCGAGGGTGCAACAGGTCAGCACCTCAGGAGTAAATGTCAGTTGGCTTTTCATAGCCGATCATTGAGAGTATCTCTTCCGCTCCTGCTGTGTCTAGAGAGTTGAAAACAGCAGGTCTGGGACAGGTAGCACGTCCGGTGAACAGGTCAGGGTTCCATAGCCGCAGGCAGAACAGTTGAAACTGGAGCAGCAGCACGGCCAGGTGGACTGGGGACAGCAAGGAGTCATCATTCCAGGTAGTCCTGAGGCATGGTCCTTGGGCTCAGGTCCTCCGAGAGAGAGAGAGAAAGAAAGAAAGAAAGAAAGAAAGAAAGAAAGAAAGAAAGAAAGAAAGAAAGAAAGAAAGAAAGAAAGAATGAGAATTAGAGAGCATACTTAAATTCACACAGGACACCGGATAAGACAGGAGAAATACTCCAGATATAACAGACTGACCCTAGCCCCCGGACACAAACTACTGCAGCATAAATACTGGAGGCTGAGACAGGAGGGGTCAGGAGACACTGTGGCCCCATCCGATGATACCCCCGGACAGGGCCAAACAGACAGGATATAACCCCACCCATTTTGCCAAAGCACAGCCCCCACACCACTAGAGGGATATCTTCAACCACCAACTTACCATCCTGAGACAAGGCCGAGTATAGCCCACAAAGATCTCAGCCACGGCACAACCCAAGGGGGGGCGCCAACCTAGACAGGAAGACCGCGTCAGTGACTCAACCCACTCAAGTGACGCACCCCTCCTAGGGACGGCATGGAAGCCAGTGACCCCAGTAGCCCCAGTAGCCAGTGACTCAGCCTCTGTAATAAGGTTAGAGGCAGAGAATCCCAGCGGAGAGAGCAGAACTGGCCAGGCAGAGACAGCAAGGGTGGTTCGTTGCTCCAGTGCCTTTCCGTTCACCTTCACACTCCTGGGCCAGACTACACTCAATCATAGGAGCTACTGAAGAGATGAGTCTTCAATAAAGACTTAAAGGTTGAGACAGAGTCTGCGTCTCTCACATGGGTAGGCAGACCATTCCATAAAAATTGAGCTCTATGGGAGAAAGCCTTGCCTCCAGCTGTTTGCCTAGAAATTCTAGGGACAATTAGGAGGCCTGCATCTTGTGACCGTAGTGTACGTGTAGGTATGTACGGCAGGACCAAATCAGAGAGATAGGTAGGAGCATGTAATGCTTTGTAGGTTAGCAGTAAAACCTTGAAATCAGCCCTTGCCTTGACAGGAAGCCAGTGTAGGGAGGCTAGCACTGGAGTAATATGATCACATCTTCTGTTTCTGGTCAAGATTCTAGCAGACGTATTTAGCACTAACTGAAGTTTATTTAGTGTTTTATCCGGGTAGCCAGAAAGTAGAGCATTGCAGTAGTCTAACCTAGAAGTGACAAAAGCATGGATGAATTTTTCTGCATCATTTTTGGACATAACATTTTAGATTTTTGCAATGTTATGTAGATGGAAAAAGCTGTCCTTGAAACAGTCTTGATATGTTCGTTAAAAGAGAGATCAGGGTCCAGAGTAATGCCGAGGTCCTTCACAGTTTTATTTGCGCCGACTTTACAACCATCAAGATTAATTATCAGATTCAACAGAATATCTTTGTTTCTTGGGACCTAGAACAAGCATCTCTGTTTTGTCTGAGTGTAAACGTAGAACATTTGCAGCCATCCACTTCCTTATGCCTGAAATACAGGCTTCCAGCGAGGGCAATTTTGGGGCTTCACCATGTTTCATCGAAATGTACAGCTGTGTATCCTCAGCATAGCAGTGAAAGTTAACATTATGTTTTTGAATGACATCCCCAAGAGGTAAAATATATAGTGAAAACAATAGTGGTCCTAAATGGAACCTTGAGGAACACCGAAAATGTACAGCTGATTTGTCTGAGGACAAACCATCCACAGAGACAAACTGATATCTTTCTGACAGATAAGATCTAAACCAGGCCAGAACCTTTCCATGTAGACCAATTTGGGTTTCCAATTTCTCCAAAAAGAATGTGGTGATCGATGGTATCAAAAGCAGCACTAAGGTCTAGGAGCACGAGGACAGATGCAGAGCCTCGGTCTGACGCCATTAAAAGGTCATTTACCACCTTCAGAAGTGCAGTCTCAGTGCTATGACGGGGTCTAAAACCAGGCTGAAGCATTTAGTATACATTGTTTGTCTTCAGGAAGGCAATGAGTTGCTGTGCAACAGCTTTTTCTACAACTGTTGAGAGGGATGGGAGATTCGATATAGGCCAATAGTTTTTTTATATTTTCTGGGTAAAGGTTTGGCTTTTTCAAGAGAGGCTTTATTACTGCCACTTTTAGTGAGTTTGGTACACATCCGGTGGATAGAGAGCCGTTTATTATGTTCAACATTGGAGGGCCAAGCACAGGGAGCAGCTCTTTCAGTAGTTTAGTTGGAATAGGGTCCAGTATGCAGCTTGAAGGTTTAGAGGCCATGATTATTTTCATCATTGTGTCTAGAGATATAGTACTAAAACACTTGAGTGTCTCCCTTGATCCTAGGTCCTGGCAGTGTTGTGCAGACTCAGGACAACTGAGCTTTGGAGGAATACGCAGATTTAAAGAGGAGTCCGTAATTTGCTTTCTAATGATCATGATCTTTTCCTCAAAGAAGTTCATGAATTTATCACTGCTGAAGTGAAAGCCATCCTCTCTTGGGGAATGCTGCTATTTTAGTTAGCTTTGCGACAGTATCAAAAATAAATTTTGGATTATTCTTATTTTCCTCAATTAAGTTGGAAAAATATGATGATCGAGCAGCAGGGAGGGCTCTTCGATACTGCACGGTACTGTCTTTCCAAGCTAGTCGGAAGACTTCCAGTTTGGTGTGGCGCCATTTCCGTTCAAATTTCCTGGAAGCTTGCTTCAGAGCTCGGGTATTTTCTGTATACCAGGGAGCTAGTTTCTTATGACAAATGTTTTTAGTTTTTAGGGGTGCGACTGCATCTAGGGTATTGCGCAAGGTTAAATTGAGTTCCTCAGTTAGGTGGTTAACTGATTTTTGTCCTCTGACGTCCTTGGGTAGGCAGAGGGAGTCTGGAAGGGCATCAAGGAATCTTTGGGTTGTCTGAGAATAGCACAACTTTATAGCACGACTTTTGATGCTCCATGGTTGGGGTCTGAGCAGATTATTTGTTGCGATTGCAAACTTAATAAAATGGTGGTCCGATAGTCCAGGATTATGAGGAAAAACATTAAGATCCACAACATTTATTCCATGGGACAAAACTAGGTCAAGAGTATGACTGTGACAGTAAGTAGGTCCGGAGACATGTTGGACAAAACCCACTGAGTCGATGATGGCTCCGAAAGCCTTTTGGAGTGGGTCTGGGGACTTTTCCATGTGAATATTAAAGTCACGAAACATTTGAATATTATCTGCCATGACTACAAGGTCCAATAGGAATTCAGGGAACTCAATGAGGAACGCTGTATATGGCCCAGGAGGCCTGTAAACAGTAGCTATAAAAAGTGATTGAGTAGGCTGCATAGATTTCATGACTAGAAGCTCAAAAGACGAAAACGTCATTTTTTTTTTGTAAATTGAAATTTGCTAACGTAAATGTCAGCAACACCTCCGCCTTTGCGGGATGCCCGGGGGATATGGTCACTAGTGTAACCAGGAGGTGAGGCCTCATTTAACACAGTAAATTCATCAGGCTTAAGCCATGTTTCAGTCAGACCAATCACATCAAGATTATGATCAGTCATTAGTTCATTGACTATAACTGCCTTGGAACTGAGGTATCTAACATTAAGTAGCCCTATTTTGAGATATCACAATCTCTTTCAATAATGCATGAATGGAGGAGGTCTTTATTCCAGTGAGATTGCTAAAGCGAACACCGCCATGTTAAGTTTTGCCCAACCTAGGTCGAGGCACAGACACGGTCTCAATGGGGATAGCTGAGCTGACTACACTGACTGTGCTAGTGGCAGACTCCACTAAGCTGGCAGGTTGGCTAACAGCCTGCTGCCTGGCCTGCACCCTATTTCATTGTGGAGCTAGAGGAGTTAGAGCCCTGTCTATGTTGGTAGATAAGATGAGAGCACCCCTCCAGCTAGGATGGAGTCCGTCACTCCTCAGCAGGCCAGGCTTGGTCCTGTTTGTGGGTGAGTCCCAGAAAGAAGGCCAATTATCTACAAATTCTATCTTTTGGGAGGGGCAGAAAACAGTTTTCAACCAGCGATTTGTGAGACTGCTGTAGAGCTCATCACTCCCCCTAACTGGGAGGGGGCCAGAGACAATTACTCGATTCCGACACATCTTTCTAGCTGATTTACACACTGAAGCTATGTTGCGCTTGGTGACCTCTGACTGTTTCATCCTAACATCGTTGGTGCCGACGTGCATAACAATATCTCCATACGCTCTACACTCACCAGTTTTAGCTTTAGCCAGCACCATCTTCAGATTAGCCTTAACGTCGGTAGCCCTGCCCCCTGGCAAACAGTGTATGATCGCTGGATGATTTGTTTTAAGTCTAATACTGCGGGTAATGGAGTCGCCAATGACTAGGGTTTTCAATTTGTCAGAGCTAATGGTGGGAAGCTTCGGCTTCTTAGACCCCGTAACGGGAGGAGTAGAGACAAGAGAAGGCTCGGCCTCAGACTCCGACTCGCTGCTTAATGGGGAAAACCGGTTGAAAGTTTCTGTCGGCTGAAGGAGCGACACCCGGTTGAGTATTCCTACAGCATTTCCTTCCAGAAGCCATGAGAAAGTTGTCCGGCTGCGGGGACAATGCGAGGGGATTTATACTACTATCTGTATGTACTGGTGGCACAGACGCTGTTTCATCCTTTCCTACACTGAAATTACCCTTGCCTAACGATTGCGTCTGAAGCTGGGCTTGTCGCACAGCTATCCTCGCCGTAAGGCGATCATTCTCCTGTACATTAGGAGTACAGCGACTGCACTTAGAAGGCATCATGTTAATGTTACTACTTAGCTTCGGCTGTTGGAGGTCCTGGCGAACCACGTCCAGACAAAGAATCCAGAGTGAAAAAGTTGAGTGAGGGAAAAACTCAAAATAGAAACGGTAAATAAAAATAAAAAAAACGTAAAGTTGTCAGGTAGCAATGTAAGGTTAGCAACAAAACACACAGCAGCACGTAAACAACACTGCAAGTTGTGACCTTTGTGTCTTGTGTCTTGTAATGTGTGTGTGTTGTCACAGGTCACACTGTGACATTTCAAAGCGCTGAGAACTCCTATTGATTAAAAAAATGCAGACATATCGTCATATTAGTCATTTGTGTTCATTTTAATTAAAGGTTGATAGTGATATAGATGTAATTCTAGTTCTATCTTATATTACTTAAGTATGAAGATTTTTTTATAATAGTTTGATGAATGGTTCACAATGGAAATTTGGAAGCGATTTGAGTAGTCATCCATCACATATCAACAGGAGAGGGATGGGTAAGGATTTAGTATCCCTGTTACAGAGGCTCTCCCACACAGAAACACAGGCAAGCATGCACACACAATCACACACAACCAATTTAATACATTTCTTATTTTCTTTCACTAATGTGTTATCATTTACACACTGTGTCACATTTATTTTGCCTCTGTTACGAGAAAAAAAAACTTCCTTGACAGAATCATTATTTTTCTCTTTGACTGTGCATTTGACAGTTCTTACTTTCACCACTAGAGGGCGATCAGACGATTTTTGGGGGCTTTACACCTGAAGTTGTTGACTGTTTTTGTGCTTGCCAGTTAGCTAACAGTTCTCTGCTGTTAGCAGCCGACCTCCAGGACCATGGCTAGCCGTTTCTTACATGGTGACCAAACCAGCTGCGCACGTGCGCCATGGTGACCAAACCAGCTGCGCGCGTGCGCCATGGTGACCAAACCAGCTGGCGCGTGCGCCATGGTGACCAAACCAGCTGCGCACGTGCGCCATGGTGCGGATATTGATGTTGACTGTCCCCACCAGACTCGTATCATGACACGCAGGTTAAAATACCAAAGCCAACTGTGAACCAATTATATTGATTTGGGGACAGGTCAAAACACAAATGAAACATTTGTGGACATTTAACTAGCTTGCTGTTGCTAGGGAGATTAACATTGTGTTGTTATTTTACCTGAATTCTGACCTATTTTGAGTCTTACAAAATGGTATGTTTTCTTCTTTGACAATGAATCCACATATTAAAGAGGGAAACCGAGTTAGTTTTCTTTGATTAATCTCTCCTCGTTCGTCTTTCTTCTTCTGTGGATTTTATATGGCTGTTGACAACCAACTTTAAGGTGCATTAAGGTGAATTAACACCACCAACTGGACTTGCAGCGCGTCAAGCATTTAAAATAAATCCAAGTTCTATTTTAGCGCCTGGCTGACGTGCGCGAGCAGTTTGGATGAAATGATTGAATAACATGCCTACATTTATTATGCAACGCTTTCACACACAACGCAGACAGTGTGGTCAGCATGTTCCTCCATGATTTCCGTCATTTTTTTAGAGTCATTACTGAATTATTTAATGTAACAAATCAAATAAATCAAACGTTAAACCATGGTCATGGTCATTCATGGTAACGTTAAATTCATGGTAACGCTAAATTCATGGTCATTCATGGTAACGTTAAATTCATGGTCATTCATGGTAACGTTAAATTCATGGTAACGTTAAATTCATGGTCATTCATGGTAACGTTAAATTCATGGTCATTCATGGTAATGTTAAATTCATGGTCATTCATGGTAACGTTAAATTCATGGTCATTCATGGTAACGTTAAATTCATGGTCATTCATGGTAACGTTAAATTCATGGTCATTCAAGGTAACGTTAAATTCATGGTCATTCATGGTAACGTTAAATTCATGGTCATTCAAGGTAACGTTAAATTCATGGTCATTCATGGTAACGTTAAATTCATGGTCATTCAAGGTAACCTCGTAAACAATTCATTTAGACCCAGCGTTTATTTGAAACGGGTGTTTATTTGCTGAAATAGGTACTGTTGCCCGGCTATTAAAAGGGACGGATGGCTATTTGAGATTGAGTTTAAAAGGGACGGATGGCTATTTGAGACTGAGTTTAATTGAAGTTTTACGGTCGTCAGGTCAACACCCAGCTAACCATGCAGCAGTGGAACTATCTTTCAGCTATCACAAATTAGAATAGATAATGGAAAGCAATGAGGGCAAAAAGGCTGCATACAGACATATGTATTTCTCATAGGAGTGCCTCATCAGAGGCTCAGCCTTAGAGCTCAGTGTCAGACTTTGTTTGGCTAGTCTGGATGGTCATACTATCTGTTGATAAGCAACTGCTTGCTATGGTTAGGGTTAGGTTTAGAATAAGGGCTTGGGGTTTGTGCTAGGGTTAGTAGATAGTTGGTTGAAATGTTACTGATAATCTGTAGAGCCTATCTAAATAAAGTGTTTCCGAGCCCAGTGTCAGAGATCACTAGTTGTTAGGAGCTGTGGCAGCAGCAGCAGCACCACCACCAGCACCACCACCATGGCCTTCTCCTCAACAGGAATACTTAAGAGACTCACTAACGCCTGCATATTTAATAGGGCCTCTTTTCAACACCTATTTTTATCAGCTGGGTTGAATAATTCAGTGCATACTTCAACTGTTCAGTTCTGTTCTGTCTGAGCTGTGTGTGCGTGCATGTATGTGAGTGGAGCCCTCCACTGAAAAGAGAGTCAAGAACGAAACCCCCTGTTTTCATCTGTCAGTTATGTACTTCAGTTTACCGCTCTCATCTGTCAGTTATGTACTTCAGTTTACCGCTCTCATCTGTCAGTTATGTACTTCAGTTTACCGCTCTCATCTGCCAGTTATGTACTTCAGTTTACCGCTCTCATCTGTCAGTTATGTACTTCAGTTTACCGCTCTCATCTGTCAGTTATCTACTTCAGTTTACCGCTCTCATCTGTCAGTTATGTACTTCAGTTTACCGCTCTCATCTGTCAGTTATGTACTTCAGTTTACCGCTCTCATCTGTCAGTTATGTACTATTATGTTATGTAAAAAAAGCCCTCCTACAGTGAAAATAATCGAAGGTTTTTGTGTGGCCATGTTCACTTCAGCTTGTCAAGGGCGTGAGAAAGGGTATTGTTGAGTCTTCGTCATCACCCCACAGATTTATGATGAATAGGAGAGAAATTACTGGGTGTGCGTCTGTGTGTGTGTGTGTGTGTGTGTGTGTGTGTGTGTGTGTGTGTGTGTGTGTGTGTGCGTCTGTGTGTGTGTGTCTGTGTGTGTGTGTGTGTGTGTGTGTGTGTGTGCGTCTGTGTGTGTGTGTCTGTGTGTGTGTGTGTGTGTGTGTGTGTGTGTGCGTCTGTGTGTGTGTGTCTGTGTGTGTATGTGTGTGCGTCTGTGTGTGTGTGTCTGTGTGTGTGTGTGTGTGTGTGTGTGTGTGTGTGTGTGTGTGTGTGTGTGTGTGTGTGTGTGTGTGCGTCTGTGTGTGTGCGTCTGTGTGTGTGTGTCTGTGTGTGTGTGTGTGTGTGTGTGTGTGTGTGTGTGTGTGTGTGTGTGTGGCTCCTGAAGTTGGTCCATTCAAAATTAATTAAACATTACAGTATATTATCATATGCCCTCTTCTAACAACGGTGCATTGCCTCAAATCATTCTCCACAAGGTCAGTTGTAGAATTACAATAACAGAGAGAGAGAGAGAGAGAGAGAGAGAGAGAGAGAGAGAGAGAGGGAGAGAGAGAGAGAGAGAGAGAGCAACAACCAAGACCTCCGAGACCAACACTTGATTTGTAATCAAACAGCACAATCAAGGAAGTAGTCCCTCTTCATCAGCCTATGTTCTTTCATGGCAACAGCTGGCATGACAACAGCTGATACCTACCTACAGTTGCCAGCAAGTACGTTTCTAGTTGGCACCACTGCACTTCAGTGTTGCCTTGTAACGTTTGATTAAACACCAGTTATGACAGCAGCATCACTGAGCTCTGAGCTCCAGAAAGAGGCAGTGAACAGTCACATTTACCCTGCAGCTCTGAGCTCCAGAAAGAGGCAGTGAACAGTCACATTTACCCTGCAGCTCTGAGCTCCAGAAAGAGGCAGTGAACAGTCACATTTACCCTGCAGCTCTGAGCTCCAGAAAGAGGCAGTGAACAGTCACATTTACCCTGCAGCTTTGAGCTCCAGAAAGAGGCAGTGAACAGTCACATTTACCCTGCAGCTTTGAGCTCCAGAAAGAGGCAGTGAACAGTCACATTTACCCAGCAGTGAAGAGTTCTGGAAAGAGGCAGTGAACAGTCACATTTACCCTGCAGCTCTGAGCTCCAGAAAGAGGCAGTGAACAGTCACACTTACCCAGCAGTGAAGAGTTCTGGAAAGAGGCAGTGAACAGTCACATTTACCCTGCAGCTCTGAGCTCCAGAAAGAGGCAGTGAACAGTCACATTTACCCTGCAGCTCTGAGCTCCAGAAAGAGGCAGTGAACAGTCACATTTACCCTGCAGCTTTGAGCTCCAGAAAGAGGCAGTGAACAGTCACATTTACCCAGCAGTGAAGAGTTCCGGAAAGAGGCAGTGAACAGTCACATTTACCCTGCAGCTCTGAGCTCCAGAAAGAGGCAGTGAACAGTCACTGTTACTAGTTTGACTAGGCCTTTGGGTTATTATCTAAGTCACCGTGTTGCTGCCTCAGATTTGTGTTGACTTTTTCTACATTTTGTTACATTACAGCCTTATTCTAAAATTGATTAAATAGTTTTTTTTCCCTCTTCAGTCTTCTTGGGTATGACGCTACAAGCTTGGCACACCTGTATTAGTGGAGTTTCTCCCATTCTTCTCTGCAGATCCTCTCAAGCTCTGTCAGGTTGGATGGGGAGTGTCACTGCACAGCTATTTTCAGGTCTCTCCAGAGATGGTCAATCAGGTTCAAGTCTGGGCTCTGGCTGGGCCACTCAAGGACATTCAGAGACTTGTCCCGAAGCCACTCCTGTGTTGTCTTGGCTGTGTGTTTAGGGTCTTTGTCCTGTTGGAAGGTGAACCTTCGCCCGTCTGAGGTCCTGAGCGCTCAGGAGCAGGTTTTCCTCAAGGATCTCTCAGTACTTTTCTCCTTTCATCTTTCCCTCGATCCTGACTAGTCTCCGGGTCCCTGCCGCTGAAAAACATCCCCACAGCATGATGCTGTCACCACCATGCTTCACCGTAGGGATGGTGCCAGGTTTCCTCCAGATGTGGCGCTTGGCATTCAGGCCAAAGAGTTTGATCTTGTTTTCATCAGACCAGAGCATTTTGTTTCTCATGGTCTGAGTCCTTTAGGTGCCTTTTGGAAAACTCCAAGTGGGCTGTCCTGTGCCTTTTACTGAGGAGTGGCTTCCATCTACCATAAAGGTCTGATTGGTGGAGTGCTGCATAGATGGTTGTCCTTCTGGAAGATTCTCCCATCTCCACAGAGGAACTCTGGAGCTCTGTCAGAGTGACAATCGTTGCCAGCAAATAGCTTGTTTTTTGCTCTGACATGCACTTTCAACTGTGGGACCTTATATAGACAGGTGTATGCCTTTCCAAATCATCCAATCAATAAAATCCAATAAAGTCGAAGAAACATTTCAAGGATGATCAATGGAAACAGGATGCACCTGAGTTCAATTACGAGTCTCATACCAAAGGGTCTGAATACTTATGTAAATAAGGTATTTCTGTTTTTATTTTTCTATACATTCCTGTTTTGGCTTTGTCAATTTTGGGTATTGTGTGGAGATTAATAAGGAAATTGTTTCATTCAATCCATTTTAGAATAAGGCTGTAATGTAACAATTTGGAAAAAGTCAAGGGGTCGGAATACTTTTCGAATGCACTGTAAAATGCATGTGAAGGTCTATGGATATGTGTGCCTATGCATGTGTGGATTTATGTATAAGAGACAGATGGCTCAAGCACTATCTATCATCTGCATGTGTGTGCTGTAGTGTTAGGTTGTTCTCTGCGTCACTCCAGGCCTGGCGCTGTGGAACCCGATGGTAAACAGGGTAAAATGCCAAGACAACAGGCCATGCAGTCACTGAGCAACAGGGAGACAGAACAGTAAACCTGTGGCACTGTAGTGTCTATCCAATGTAGGCACACACACACACACACACACACACACACACACACACACACACACACACACACACACACACACACACACACACACACACACACGCACACACACACACACACCAGCCGCACAGTATTTCTGTCATGTTCTGTTACCTCTCAGTCAATCAACCCACACTTCATGCTGTCGTGACTCACTAAACAATAGTACCCATTGCCCACAAAAATACACTACATCAATATCCCCAATATACAGCAATGCAGCACTCTGGCAATCTTCTTTATCTCAAACAAACAAATTACATTCAAAACACTTAGTTGGTTTGTGAAATGAGATACTTATTATGCTGATGTGATGTGAATGTCTCAAGTGGCCACATTGGCTGTTTTAACACATGATCATAAACTGATGAGCAGTTTGACATGGAGAACTACCAATCTGACATAGAGAACTACCAATCTGACATGAGAACTACCAATCTGACATGGAGAACTACCATTCTGACATGGAGAACTACCAATCTGACATGATAACTACCAATCTGACATGGAGAACTATCAATCTGACATGGAGAACTACCAATCTGACATGGAGAACTATCAATCTGACAAGAGAACTATCAATCTGACATGGAGAACTACCAATCTGACATGAGAACTACCAATCTGACATGGAGAACTACCAATCTGACATGAGAACTACCAATCTGACATGGAGAACTACCAATCTGACATGAGAACTACCAATCTGACATGGAGAACTACCAATCTGACATGGAGAACTATCAATCTGACATGGAGAACTACCAATCTGACATGAGAACTACCAATCTGACATGGAGAACTACCAATCTGACATGGAGAACTACCAATCTGACATGGAGAACTACCAATCTGACATGAGAACTACCAATCTGACATGGAGAACTACCAATCTGACATAGAGAACTACCAATCTGACATAGAGAACTACCAATCTGACATGGAGAACTACCAATCTGACATGGAGAACTACCAATCTGACATGGAGAACTTCCAATTTGACATGAGAACTACCAATCTGACATGGAGAACTACCAATCTGACATGGAGAACTACCAATCTGACATGGAGAACTACCAATTTGACATGAGAACTACCAATCTGACATGAGAACTACCAATCTGACATGAGAACTACCAATCGGACTTGAGAACTACCAATCTGACATGGAGAACTACCAATCTGACATGAGAACTACCAATCTGACATGGAGAGCTACCAATCTGACATGGAGAACTACCAATCTGACATGGAGAACTATCAATCTGACATGGAGAACTACCAATCTGACATGAGAACTACCAATCTGACATGGAGAACTACCAATCTGACATGGAGAACTATCAATCTGACATGGAGAACTACCAATCTGACATGAGAACTACCAATCTGACATGGAGAACTACCAATCTGACATGGAGAACTACCAATCTGACATGGAGAACTACCAATCTGACATGAGAACTACCAATCTGACATGGAGAACTACCAATCTGACATAGAGAACTACCAATCTGACATAGAGAACTACCAATCTGACATGGAGAACTACCAATCTGACATGGAGAACTACCAATCTGACATGGAGAACTACCAATTTGACATGAGAACTACCAATCTGACATGGAGAACTACCAATCTGACATGGAGAACTACCAATCTGACATGGAGAACTACCAATTTGACATGAGAACTACCAATCTGACATGAGAACTACCAATCTGACATGAGAACTACCAATCGGACTTGAGCACTACCAATCTGACATGGAGAACTACCAATCTGACATGAGAACTGCCAATCTGACATGGAGAGCTACCAATCTGACATGGAGAACTACCAATCTGACATGGAGAACTATCAATCTGACATGGAGAACTACCAATCTGACATGGATAACTACCAATCTGACATGAGAACTACCAATCGGACATGGAGAACTACCAATCTGACATGGAGAACTACCAATCTGACATGGAGAACTACCAATCTGACATGGAGAACTACCAATCTGACATGGATAACTACCAATCTGACATGGATAACTACCAATCTGACATGGAGAACTACCAATCTGACATGGAGAACTACCAATCTGACATGGATAACTACCAATCTGACATGGAGAACTATCAATCTGACATGGAGAACTACCAATCTGACATGGAGAACTACCAATCTGACATGGAGAACTACCAATCTGACATGAGAACTACCAATCTGACATGGAGAGCTACCAATCTGACATGGAGAACTACCAATCTGACATGGAGAACTATCAATCTGACATGGAGAACTACCAATCTGACATGGATAACTACCAATCTGACATAGAGAACTACCAATCGGACATGGAGAACTACCAATCTGACATGGAGAACTACCAATCTGACATGGAGAACTACCAATCTGACATGGAGAACTACCAATCTGACATGGAGAACTACCAATCTGACATGGATAACTACCAATCTGACATGGATAACTACCAATCTGACATGGAGAACTACCAATCTGACATGGAGAACTACCAATCTGACATGGATAACTACCAATCTGACATGGAGAACTATCAATCTGACATGGAGAACTACCAATCTGACATGGAGAACTACCAATCTGACATGAGAACTACCAATCTGACATGGAGAACTACCAATCTGACATGAGAACTACCAATCTGACATGGAGAACTACCAATCTGACATGGAGAACTACCAATCTGACATGGAGAACTACCAATCTGACATGGAGAACTACCAATCTGACATGGAGAACTACCAATCTGACATGAGAACTACCAATCTGACATGGAGAACTACCAATCTGACATGGAGAACTACCAATTTGACATGAGAACTACCAATCTGACATGGAGAACTACCAATCTGACATGGAGAACTACCAATCTGACATGGATAACTACCAATCTGACATGAGAACTACCAATCTGACATGGAGAACTACCAATCTGACATGGAGAACTACCAATCTGACATGGATAACTACCAATCTGACATGAGAACTACCAATCTGACATGGAGAACTACCAATCTGACATGTAGAACTACCAATTTGACATGAGAACTACCAATCTGACATGAGAACTACCAATCTGACATGGAGAACTACCAATCTGACATGAGAACTACCAATCTGACATGGAGAACTACCAATCTGACATGGAGAACTACCAATTTGCATTTCTGGAGGGCAGTTGATAGAGCGGATCATGGGAGGAGCGGGAATGCACACACACACACACACACACACACACACACACACACACACACACACACACACACACACACACACACACACACACACACACACACACACACACACACACACACACATACACTCACACACACACACACTCACACGCTCGATCACTCGCTCACTCGCTCACTCACTCACTCCCTCACTCACTCCCTCACTCCCTCACTCACTCACACTCACACTCACACTCTCACTCTCACTCTCACTCACACTCTCACTCTCACTCTCTCACTCTCACTCTCACTCACACTCACACTCTCACTGTCACTCTCACTCTCACTCTCACTGTCACTCTCACTCTCACTCACACAGTGGATAGGAGAGAGGGAGGTGAGGGAACACGCAGCATAGCAGTCCACTGTAGCACATCATAGAATGGAAATGCTAGTATGCAACAACATACAGTATTTTATATTTGTTTTTATTAAGGATCCCCATTTCTGCTGCCAAGGCAACAGCTACTCTACCTGGGGTCCAGCAACATTAAGGCAGTTGTATACAATTTAAAATATTACATTTCATTATATTTCACAACACTCTTCACAACACATTAAGTGTGTGTCCTCAGGCTGCTGAGGGGAGGACGGCTCATAATAATGGCCGGAACAGAGTAAATGGAATGGCATCAAACACAAGGACACCATGTGTTTGATACCGTTCCACTAATTCTGCTTCAGTCATTAACACGAGCCTATCCTCCCCACTTAAGGTGCCACCAACCTTCTGTAAAATCCATGTGTACGTGTGTGTAGAGTGTGTGCCTTATTATGTGTACAGTAGGAGGATAGGGGGATAGGTGGGTAGTGGGGTAGGAGGGTTGGTGGGTAGGTTGGTGGGTAGGAGGGTAGGTGGTTAGGAGGGTAGGGGGGTAGGTGGGTAGGTGGGAAGGTGGGTAGGGGGGAGGTGGGTAGGGGGTAGGATGGTAAGTGGGTAGGTGGGTAGGAGGGTATGGGGGTAGGTGGGTAGGTGAGTAGGAGGGTCGGTGGGTTGGAGGGTAGGTGGGTAGGAGTGTAGGTGGGTAAGTGGGTAGGGGGTAGGTGGGTAGGAGGGTAGGTGGGTTGGAGGGTAGGTGGGTAGGAGGGTAGGTGGGTAGGGGGCTAGGTAGGTTGGAGGATCGGTGGGTAGGAGGGTAGGTGGGTTGGAGGGTAGGTGGGTAGGAGGGTAGGTGGGTTGGAGGGTAGGTGGGTAGGGGGCTAGGTGGGTAAGTGGGTAGGGGGTAGGTGGGTAGGAGGGTAGGTGGGTTGGAGGGTAGGTGGGTAGGAGGGTAGGTGGGTAAGTGGTTAGGGGGTAGGTGGGTAGGAGGGTAGATGGGTTGGAGGGTAGGTGGGTAGGAGGGTAGGTGGGTAGGGGGCTAGATGGGTTGGAGGATTGGAGGGTAGGTGGGTAGGGGGTAGGTGGGTAGGAGGGTAGGTGGGTTGGAGGGTAGGTGGGTAGGGGGTAGGTGGGTAGGAGGGTAGGTGGGTTGGAGAGTAGGTGGGTAGGAGGGTAGGTGGGTAGGAGGGTAGGTGGGTTGGAGTGTAGGTGGGTAGGAGGGTAGGTGGGTTGGAGGGTAGGTGGGTAGGAGGGTAGGTGGGTTCGAGGGTAGGTGGGTAGGAGGGTAGGTGGGTAGGAGGGTAGGTGGGTTGGAGGGTAGGTGGGTAGGGGGTAGGTGGGTAGGAGGGTAGGTGGGTTGCAGGGTAGGTGGGTTGGAGGGTAGGTGGGTAGGAGGGTAGGTGGGTAGGAGGGTAGGTGGGTTGGAGGGTAGGTGGGTAGGAGGGTAGGTGGGTAGGAGGGTAGGTGGGTTGGAGGGTAGGTGGGTTGGAGGGTAGGTGGGTTGGAGGGTAGGTGGGTTGGAGGGTAGGTGGGTAGGAGGGTAGGTGGGTAGGAGGGTAGGTGGGTTGGAGGGTAGGTGGGTAGGAGGGTAGGTGGGTTGGAGGGTAGGTGGGTTGGAGGGTAGGTGGGTAGGAGGGTAGGTATGGAACATGAAGTCCAGTACACTACGTTTGATCAGTTCTCTGCCAAAGTCTATAACTTTCTCCAACTGTCTTGTTCCATTAGTGCATGAGGCCTGAGTCACGTTGATATTGACCCTCTCTTGACGAGGATTCATGTACTACATTAGAACACAGCCAGGGCTCTCTCCTCCATGCTTGACCGTGACAGCCATGGTTCAACTAGTCATGTCTGACTAAGAGCTCTGGATAATTGATGTGTTGCTTTATCTGCGCTGTTTTGTTGCCTGGGATTTAAAGGTACAATCAGTGATGTTGCTGTACAGATGTTCAATTGGTAATTTCAGTTGATTCTTGAAGAGTTTAATTTATAAATTAATCTTGAGCTTAGTACTGTCTTAGCCCATCATAACCCAAATATAAGAAGGATATTGAAAACCAAGGGGTTGAGCTACTGTAGAAAAACAAATCACAGATTGTGGCTTTTTGAGATGTAATAGTATGCTAGATGGTGGATTGTTATCCTCAGCAATCGGTTGGCGATAAATCAAATTAAATGTTATTCGTCACGTGCTGAATACAACAGATGTACCATGAAATGCTTATTTACAAGCCCTTTCCCAACAGTACAGAGTTAAAAAGTAAGAAACATTTGAAAAAAATTCTAAAGGACACAAAACAATAACGAGGCAAAATACAAGGAGTACCAGTACTGAGTCAATATGCAGGTAATAAAGTAGTTGAGGTAATTGAGGTAATATGTACATGTAGGTAGGGGAAAAAGTCACTAGGCAATAATGATCGATAATAAACAGAATAGCAGCAGCGTGTGTGAAAGTGTGTCTATATGTGAGTGTGTGTGTGTGTGTGTGTGTGTGTGTGTGTGTGTGTGTGTGTGTGTGTGTGTGTGTGTGTGTGTGTGTGTGTGTGTGTGTGTGTGTGTGTGTGTGTGTGTGTGTGTGTGTTGGAGTGTCAGTGTAGTATATGTGAGTTTGTGGGTAGAGTCCAGTGAGAGTGCATAGAGCCGGTGCAGGAGAGTCAGTGTAGTATATGTGAGTTTGTGGGTAGAGTCCAGTGAGAGTGCATAGAGCCGGTGCAGGAGAGTCAGTGTAGTGTATGTGAGTTTGTGGGTAGAGTCCAGTGAGAGTGCATAGAGTCGGTGCTGGAGAGTCAGTGCAAATAAAAAGGGGTTAGCTATTTAAATAACTGTTCTGCAGTCTTATGGCTTGGGGGTAGAAGCTGTTCACGAGCCTTTTGGTCCCAGACTTGTCGCTCCGGTACCCCTTGCCGTGCGGTAGAAGAGAGAACAGTCTATGACTTGGGTGGTTGGAGTATTTGACAATTTGTAGGGCTTTCCTCTGACACCGCTTGGTATGGAGGTCCTGGATGGCAGGAAGCTCGGCCCCAGTGATCAAATCAAATCAAAGGCTATTTGTCACGTGCGCCGAATGCAGTGAAATGCTTACTAACAGGCTCTAACCAATAGTGCAAAAAAGGTATTAGGTGAACAATAGGTAAGTAAAGAAATAAAAAAAACAGCAAAAAGACAATGAAAAATAACAGTAGCAATGTACTGGGCTGTACGCACTACCCTCCTTATGATTAGATGCCAAGCAGTTGCCATACCAAGCGGTGATGCAGCCAGTCAAGATGCTCTCAATGGTCCAGCTGTAGAACTCTGAGGATCTGAGGGCCCATGCCAAATCTTTTCAGACTCCTGAGGGGGAAGAGTCATTGTCATGCCCTCTTCACTACTGCACTACTGTGTTGGTGTGTTTGGACACCGAGGATCTTGAAGCTCTTGACTCACTCCACTTCAGCCCCGCCGATGTGAATGGGGGCGTGCTTGGCCCTCCTTTTCCTGTAGTCCACAATCAGCTCCTTTGTTTAGCTGACATTGAGGGAGAGGTTGTTGTCCTGGCACCACACTTCCAGGTCTCTGACCTCCTCCCTATAGACTGTCTCATTGTTGTCTGTGATCAGGCCTTCCACCGTTGTGTTGTTGGCAAACTGAATTGTTGGAGTCGTGCACGACCATGCAGTCGTTGTTGAACAGGGAGTACAGAAGGGGATTAAGCACTTACCCCTGAGGGGCCCCTGTGTTGAAGGTTAGCGTGGGGGATGTGTTGTTGCCCACCCTCACCACCTGGGGGCAGTCCGTCAGGAAGCCCAGGATCCAGTTGCAGAGGGAGGTGTTCAGTCCCAGGTGTTCAGACCCAGGGTTCTTAGGTGTTTAACACTGAGCTGTAGTCAATGAACAGCATTCTCACGTAGGTGTTAATTTTGTCCGGATGGGAAAGGGCAGTTTGGAGTGCAATAGAGATTGCGTCATCTGTGGATCTGTTAGTTAGTCATTTAAACAAGTTACCTTTGCGTTCTTGGGCACTGGGACTATGGTGGTCTGCTTGAAGCATGTAGGCATTACAGACTGGGTCAGGGAGAGGTTGAAAATATCCTGGTAATCCATCTGGCCCTGCGGCCTTGTGAATGTTAACCTGTTTAAAGGTCTCACATTGGCTACGGAGAGCTTGATCACACAGTTGTCCAGAACAGCTTGTGCTCTCATGCATGGCTCAGTGTTTCTAGCCTCGAAGCAAGCATAGAAAGCATTTAGCTTGTCTGGTAGGCTCGCGTCACTAGGCAGCTCGCGGCTGGGTTTCCCTTTGTAATCTGTAGTTTGCAAGCCCTGTCACAGAGTGGGTGTAGTAGGATTCAATCTTAGTCCTGTATTGGCACTTTGCCTGTGTGATGGTTCTAATTAGTGTCCCACTCCTTGAAACCGGCAGCTCTAGGTATTAGCTCAGTGGGGATGTTGCCTGTAATACATGGATTCTGGTTAGGATATGTACATACGGTCACTGTGGGGACGACCTCATTGATACACTTATTAATGAAGCCGGTGACTGATGTGGTGAACTCCTCAATGCCATTGGATGAATCCCGGAACATATTCCAGTCTGTGCTAGCGAAACAGTCCTGCAGCTTATGTTCAGCTTCATCGGGCCACTTCTGTATTGCACATCACTGGGACTTCCTGTTTGAGTTTTTGCTTGTAAGCAGGAATCAGGAGAACAGAGTTATGGTCAGATTTGCCTAATGGAGGGCGAGGGAGACCTTTGTATGTGGAATAAAGCTGATCTAGATTTTAAAATTCAGCTGCATTAAATTCAACGGCCACGAGGAGTGCCGCCTCGTAAAGTACAGATACCCGAAAAAACTACTTAAGTAGTACTTCAAAGTATTTTTACTTAATTACTTTACACCACTGCCCTATACAGCTCGTTGAGTGAGGTCTTAGTGCCTGTATCAGTTTATGGCAGTAAGTAGACAGCTATGATAAATATAGATGGTAAATAGTATGTTCTACAGCATATCATGAGGTATTCTAACTCAGACAAGCAGATCCTCGAGACTTCCTTAATATTAGAGATTGCGCACTAGCTTTTAACGAAAAGACACTAATAGACTGTCATGCCCTGACCATAGAGAGCTTTTTATTCTCTATGTTGGTTAGGTCGGGGTGTGACTAGGGTGGGACATCTAGGTGATTATATTTATATGTTGGCCTGGTATGGTTCCCAATCAGAGGCAGCTGTTTATCGTTGTCTCTGATTGGGGATCATATTTAGGCAGCCATTTTAGGCAGCCATTTTCAGCCTTTGTGCTTTGTAGGATCTTGACGATGTATGGCTGCCTGTGAGCACTATAGCAGCTTCATGTTTCGTTTTGCATTTATTGTTTTCTTTGAGTTTCACTTCAAAATAAAGAGGATTGTTTTCTTTGAGTTTCACTTCAAAATAAAGACCACGCTGCATGTTGGTCCACTCATTGAGACGAGCGTGACAAAGACAGGCATTCTATCCTGACGATGTACAGAGGAACAGCTAGATTTATATATCCCATGTCCTTGTTCAGCCACGACTCAGAGAAACGTCTTGTCAGGTATCCTGCACGCCTACCTCTGGCTCCTCTTCCTGGGAATTGGGCCTAATCCGAGATGAGCAAGATGTCATTCGCCTCCAACTCATTGAAGTAGAAATTCTCATCCAAATTGAGGTTGGTGATTGATGTTCTGATGTCCAAGAGCTCTTTTCAGTCATAGGAAATGATGGCGGAAACATTATGTACAAAAACAGCTAAGATCAGTAGAAAAATTATAATAAAATAGCACAATTGGTCAGGAGCCCGTAAAATGGCTGCTATTCCCTCCAGCACCATTACAATCAAACAATGTTATGTAACAGAAAAGAGACATGTCTTCACTAAAAGCCAAACTGTGTGTGTGTGTGCAAATGCGTCCATGTGTTACTCTGCAGTAATGAGCCCCGTTATGAAAAGACTTCTAACGGTTGACTATTGTAAAACTGTCTCTGTGGTTCTCTGGGAGTTTGTGTGGTAGGCTACAAATGGAAGGTAAAATGTATACAACAAAAAGTCATAATTATCCCTGCGGTGGTTCCTTTCAAGGAGAGCGAGACAAACGCTTTTTGCTCAGTTGAGTACAAAAAAACAGTAGCTCAAAGGAACAACAATTGTTTTTAGAATTATTCATGTTAACAGCATCTATATCATCCAAACTCCTATATTTGCTACTATTGATAATTAATAATAATATGTTAGCTAATGTTAATAATATGTTAGCTTCTATTATTAATTAATCATGATATGTTAGCTAATGTTAATAATATGTTAGCTTCTATTATTAATTAATCATGATATGTTAGCTATTATTAAGAATAATATATTAGCTAATATGAATAGCTAATAATAACATGTTAGCTGATATTAATAATGAATAATAATAATATGTCAGCTAATATTGGGGCATAGAGTGCCTTGCGAAAGTATTCGGCCCCCTTGAACTTTGCGACCTTTTGCCACATTTCAGGCTTCAAACATAAAGATATAAAACTGTCTTTTGCAGACTCCATCAGGTTTTCTTCCAGAATGGTCCTGTATTTGGCTCCATCCATCTTCCCATCAATTTTAACCATCTTCCCTGTCCCTGCTGAAGAAAAGCAGGCCCAAACCATGATGCTGCCACCACCATGTTTGACAGTGGGGATGGTGTGTTCAGCTGTGTTGCTTTTACGCCAAACATAACGTTTTGCATTGTTGCCAAAAAGTTAAATTTTGGCTTCATCTGACCAGAGCACCTTCTTCCACGTTTGGTGTGTCTCCCAGGTGGCTTGTGGCAAACTTTAAACGACACTTTTTATGGATATCTTTAAGAAATGGCTTTCTTCTTGCCACTCTTCCATAAAGGCCAGATTTGTGCAATATACGACTGATTGTTGTCCTATGGACAGAGTCTCCCACCTCAGCTGTAGATCTCTGCAGTTCATCCAGAGTGATCATGGGCCTCTTGGCTGCATCTCTGATCAGTCTTCTCCTTGTATGAGCTGAAAGTTTAGAGGGACGGCCAGGTCTTGGTAGATTTGCAGTGGTCTGATACTCCTTCCATTTCAATATTATCGCTTGCACAGTGCTCCTTGGGATGTTTAAAGCTTGGGAAATCTTTTTTGTATCCAAATCCGGCTTTAAACTTCTTCACAACAGTATCTCGGACCTGCCTGGTGTGTTCCTTGTTCTTCATGATGCTCTCTGCGCTTTTAACGGACCTCTGAGACTATCACAGTGCAGGTGCATTTATACAGAGACTTGATTACACACAGGTGGATTGTATTTATCATCATTAGTCATTTAGGTCAACATTGGATCATTCATAGATCCTCAATGAACTTCTGGAGAGAGTTTGCTGCACTGAAAGTAAAGGGGCTGAATAATTTTGCACGCCCAATTTTTCAGTTTTTGATTTGTTAAAAAAGTTTGAAATATCCAATAAATGTCGTTCCACTTCATGATTGTGTCCCACTTGTTGTTGATTCTTCACAAAAAAATACAGTTTTATATCTTTATGTTTGAAGCCTGAAATGTGGCAAAAGGTCGCAAAGTTCAAGGGGGCCGAATACTTTCGCAAGGCACTGTAATACAGGTCTGTAGTTCAGGTATAACTGTAAGCTTAATTCTAAATCCACTTAAAAACAAATTAGACCCCTCATTGGGTGATGTCTCTTTACCACCAGATAAATTGCAGTAATCTCTTTATTACTGTTTCAGTTACTTCTCAAAACACTAAATTACATTTTCATTATCTTAATTTAATCACGTATTACAATAGGCCTTATTGGTGCCATATCTCACATGTGGTGGATACATGATGGCATTGTATGAAAGGTGGCTGTTATGAAACAAACACACACATGTAGTCAGGCTCCTTGCATACATCAGTCAACCAGATGTTACATGCATAGATCTGAACGTCATGTAGAACCTAGAGAAATCCACGCTGTCAATGGTACCATTGCTTAGCAACTGATGCATATGGTGCGGAAAAACAAATGCAGGCACACACACAAACACAGATGCATATGGCAGTGAGAGGAATATGGATGGTAAGCTCTGGGACATGCCGCTAATACTGTATATTCTGGCCTTTGATAAATGGACCCCACAAACATTTTAAGTTAATTCCCATCCGCTATGGATCCAATTTAAAAGTCTGAGCTAACCTATTGTATTACATTGACTGCAATAACCAACAGTTTCACTTTGTCTGCTTATAGTGGTACAGCAATAACTCATTCATCGTATTACTGGCAGTGTCTATGTTTTGTTCTCAGGCAATTCATGTTGGCACAACTGTTCACTATGGATAGCTGGCAGAAAAAGACATGCCTACAACAAACTACACTTTCTGCCTCCCTATACTCTCTCTCTGTCTCAAATATACACACCAACATACACACTTACACACTTACACACACACCAAAACACACACGGTCATATACCAACCTTCATCTCGGGGGACAACCTGTTCCCTTCAATTTAAGGCTCCATTAATTTCAGTACAGTTTACGGAGGCTCCATTAATTTCAGTACAGTTGACGGGAGGCTCCGTTAATTTCAGTACAGTTGACGGAAGCTCCGTTAATTTCAGTACAGTTGATTGAGGCTCTGTTAATTTCAGTACAGTTGACGGAGGCTCTGTTAATTTCCGTACAGTTGACGGAGGCTCTGTTAATTTCAGTACAGTTGACGGAGGCTCCATTTATTTCAGTAGAGTTGACAGAGGCTCTGTTAATTGCAGTACAGTTGACAGAGGCTCTGTTAATTTCAGTACAGTTGATGGAGGCTCCATTAATTTCCGTACAGTTGACAGAGGCTCGGTTAATTTCAGATGGAAAGGGAGAGACAGAGGGAGAGGGAGAGACAGAGGGAGAGGGAAAATGAGAGACAGAGGGAGATACAGGGGTATAGGGAGAGACAGAGAGAAAGACAGAGGGAGAGGGAGAGACAGAGGGAGAGATAGTCTTGTCTAGTGTGTGTGTGTGTGTGTGTGTGTGGTGTGTACAAGCATGCAATTCTGTGTGTGTCTGTGTGTTTCTATGTGTGTGTGTTGTTCGTTTCTATGTGTGTGTGTTTGGTCGTTTCTATGTGTGTGTGTTTGTTCGTTTCTATGTGTGTGTTTGTTCGTTTCTATGTGTGTGTTTGTTCGTTTCTATGTGTGTGTGCTGTTCGTTTCTATGTGTGTGTGTTTGTTCGTTTCTATGTGTGTGTTTGTTCGTTTCTATGTGTGTGTGTTGTTCGTTTCTATGTGTGTGTGTTTGTTCGTTTCTATGTGTGTGTTTGTTCGTTTCTATGTGTGTGTGTTTGTTTGTTTCTATGTGTGTGTGTTTGTTCGTTTCTATGTGTGTGTGTTTGTTTCTATGTGTGTGTTTGTTCGGTTCTATGTGTGTGTGTTTCTATGTGTGTGTGTTTGTTCGTTTCTATGTGTGTGTGTGTTGTTCGTTTCTATGTGTGTGTGTTTGTTCGTTTCTATGTGTGTGTGTTTGTTCGTTTCTATGTGTGTGTTTGTTCGTTTCTATGTGTGTGTTTGTTAGTTTCTATGTGTGTGTGCTGTTCGTTTCTATGTGTGTGTGTTTGTTCGTTTCTATGTGTGTGTTTGTTCGTTTCTATGTGTGTGTGTTGTTCGTTTCTATGTGTGTGTGTTTGTTCGTTTCTATGTGTGTGTTTGTTCGTTTCTATGTGTGTGTGTTTGTTTGTTTCTATGTGTGTGTGTTTGTTTGTTTCTATGTGTGTGTGTTTGTTCGTTTCTATGTGTGTGTGTTTGTTCGGTTCTATGTGTGTGTGTGTTTGTTCGTTTCTATGTGTGTGTGTTTCTATGTGTGTGTGTTTTTTTCGTTTCTATGTGTGTGTGTTTTTTTCGTTTCTATGTGTGTGTGTTTGTTCGTTTCTATGTGTGTGTGTTTGTTAGTTTCTATGTGTGTGTGTTTGTTCGGTTCTATGTGTGTGTGTTTGTTCGTTTCTATGTGTGTGTGTTTCTATGTGTGTGTGTTTGTTCGTTTCTATGTGTGTGTGTTGTTCGTTTCTATGTGTGTGTGTTGTTCGTTTCTATGTGTGTGTGTTTGTTCGTTTCTATGTGTGTGTTTGTTCGTTTCTATGTGTGTGTTTGTTCGTTTCTATGTGTGTGTGCTGTTCGTTTCTATGTGTGTGTGTTTGTTCGTTTCTATGTGTGTGTTTGTTCGTTTCTATGTGTGTGTGTTTGTTCGTTTCTATGTGTGTGTGTTTGTTCGTTTCTATGTGTGTGTGTTTGTTCGGTTCTATGTGTGTGTGTTTCTATGTGTGTGTGTTTTTTTCGTTTCTATGTGTGTGTGTTTGTTCATTTCTATGTCTGTGTGTTTCTATGTGTGTGTGTTTTTTTCGTTTCTATGTGTGTGTGTTTGTTCATTTCTATGTGTGTGTGTTTGTTCATTTCTATGTGTGTGTGTTTGTTCGTTTCTATGTGTGTGTTTCTGTGTGTTTCTATGTGTGTGTTTGTTCGTTTCTATGTGTGTGTGCTGTTCGTTTCTATGTGTGTGTGTTTGTTCGTTTCTATGTGTGTGTTTGTTCGTTTCTATGTGTGTGTGTTGTTCGTTTCTATGTGTGTGTGTTTGTTCGTTTCTATGTGTGTGTTTGTTCGTTTCTATGTGTGTGTGTTTGTTTGTTTCTATGTGTGTGTGTTTGTTCGTTTCTATGTGTGTGTGTTTGTTCGTTTCTATGTGTGTGTGTTTGTTCGGTTCTATGTGTGTGTGTGTTTGTTCGTTTCTATGTGTGTGTGTTTGTTTGTTTCTATGTGTGTGTGTTTGTTCGTTTCTATGTGTGTGTGTCTGTGTGTTTCTATGTGTGTGTGTCTGTTTGTTTCTATCTGTGTGTGTCTGTGTGTTTCTATGTGTGAGTATCTGTGTGTTTCTATGTGTGTGTGTCTGTGTGTTTCTATGTGTGAGTGTCTGTTTGTTTCTATGTGTGTGTGTGTGTGTGGTGTGTGTGTGTGTGTGTGTGTGTGTGTGTGTGTGTTTCTATGTGTGTGTGTCTGTGTGTTTCTACGTGTGTGTGTCTGTGTGTTTCTATGTCTGTGTGTTTCTATGTGTGTGTGTCTGTGTGTTTCTATGTGTTTGTGTCTGTGTGTTTCTATGTGTGTGTGTCTGTGTGTTTCTATGTCTGTGTGTTTCTATGCGTGTGTGTCTGTGTGTTTCTATGTGTTTGTGTCTGTGTGTTTCTATGTGTGTGTGTCTGTGTGTTTCCATGTCTGTGTGTTTCTATGTGTGTGTGTCTGTGTGTTTCTATGTGTGTGTGTGTGTGTGTGTGTGTGTGTGTGTGTGTGTGTTTCTATGTGTGTGTGTCTGTGTGTTTCTATGTGTGTGTGTCTGTGTGTTTCTATGTCTGTGTGTTTCTATGTGTGTGTGTCTGTGTGTTTCTATGTGTTTGTGTCTGTGTGTTTCTATGTGTGTGTGTCTGTGTGTTTCTATGTCTGTGTGTTTCTATGCGTGTGTGTCTGTGTGTTTCTATGTGTTTGTGTCTGTGTGTTTCTATGTGTGTGTGTCTGTGTGTTTCCATGTCTGTGTGTTTCTATGTGTGTGTGTCTGTGTGTTTCTATGTGTGAGTGTCTGTTTGTTTCTATGTGTGTGTGTGTGTGTGTGTGTGTGTGTGTGTGTGTGTGTGTGTGTGTGTGTGTGTGTGTGTGTGTGTGTGTGTGTGTGTGTGTTTCTATGTGTGTGTGTTTCTATGTGTGTGTGTTTCTATGTGTGTGTGTTTCTATGTGTTTGTGTCTGTGTGTTTCTATGTGTGTGTGTCTGTGTGTTTCTATGTTTGTGTGTTTCTATGCGTGTGTGTCTGTGTGTTTCTATGTTTGTGTGTTTCTATGCGTGTGTGTCTGTGTGTTTCTATGTGTGCCTGCGTACTGAGGCTTCAGTGCAGCACTGCTCTAATGATACATACTGATCTGACTGCCTCCAATGGGAAATACAGCTCCTCTCTTCTCTAACCCCTCACCCATCACAGGCTTCCCTACAGGGAGAGGAAATGCGTTCTATTAACTCTCAGCCATAGAGGTGATGTTCCCAGGGCAGACAGTAGAGACTGAACTGTCAGACACTGTACTGTGTTATGTAAGAGTATGCCTGTGATCCCACTGTGACATTATAGAGAACAAAGCTTGTAGGAGAAACTGCACTGTACAATGGTGAATGGATGTTAGAACAGACCTGGTGTTGAATGATATTCTTAGATATTGCTATAAGATCGCAAGGAGGAGGGGGGGGGGGGGGGGTGGGGGGGATAAAAATACAGACATTTTGCAACTCTAATTTGATGTCATACACTCAGGTTGGAGTCCTTAAAACACGTTTTTTAACCACTCCACAAATTTCATGTTAACAAACTATAGTTTTGGCAAGTCGGTTAGGACATCTATTTTGTGCATGACACAAGTAATTTTTCCAACAATTGTTCACTGACAGATTATTTCACTTATAATTCACCGATCACAATTCCAATGGGTCAGACGTTTACATACACTAAGTTGACTGTGCCTTTAAACAGCTTTGAAAATTCCTGAAAATTATGTCTAGGTTTTAGAAGCTTCTGATAGGCTAATTGACAAAATTTTAGTCAATTGGAGGTGTACCTGTAGATATGTTTCAAGGCCTACCTTCAAACTCAGGGCCTCTTTGCTTGACATCATGGGAAAATCAAAAGAAATCAGCCAAGACCTCAGACAAATAATTGTAGACCTCCACAAGTCTGGTTCATCCTTGGGAGCAATTTACAAATGTCTAAAGGTACCAAGTTCATCTGAACAAACAATAGTACCTAAGTGTAAACACCATGGGACCATAGATGCTATTGGAATATAGATGCCATTGGAATATAGTTGCCATTGGAATATAGATGCCATTGGAATATAGTTGCCATTGGAATATAGTTGCCATTGGAATATAGTTGCCATTGGAATATAGTTGCCATTGGAATATAGATGCTATTGGAATATAGATGCCATTGGAA
This sequence comes from Oncorhynchus mykiss, assembly GCF_013265735.2. Lineage (NCBI taxonomy): Eukaryota > Metazoa > Chordata > Actinopteri > Salmoniformes > Salmonidae > Oncorhynchus > Oncorhynchus mykiss. The sequence continues at coordinate 31,921,716 of NC_048568.1, forward strand.
TAGGGTTGCCATTGGAATATAGTTGCCATTGGAATAGGGTTGCCATTGGAATATAGTTGCCATTGGAATAGGGTTGCCATTGGAATATAGTTGCCATTGGAATAGGGTTGCCATTGGAATATGGTTGCCATTGGAATATAGTTGCCATTGGAATAGGGTTGCCATTGGAATATGGATGCTATTGGAATATAGTTGCTATTGGAATATAGTTGCTATTGGAATATAGTTGCCATTGGAATATTGTTGCCATTGGAATTTGGATGCTATTGGAATATAGTTGCCATTGGAATATAGTTGCCATTGGAATATAGTTGCCATTGGAATATAGTTGCCATTGGAATATAGTTGCCATTGGAATTTGGATGCTATTGGAATATAGATGCCATTGGAATATAGTTGCCATTGGAATTTGGATGCTATTGGAATATAGTTGCCATTGGAATTTGGATGCTATTGGAATATAGTTGCCATTGGAATATGGTTGCCATTGGAATATGGTTGCCATTGGAATAGGGTTGCCATTGGAATAGGGTTGCCATTGGAATAGGGTTGCCATTGGAATATGGTTGCCATTGGAATATGGTTGCCATTGGAATAGGGTTGCCATTGGAATATTGTTGCCATTGGAATTTGGATGCTATTGGAATATAGATGCTATTGGAATATGGTTTCCATTGGAATATTGTTGCCATTGGAATTTGGATGCTATTGGAATATAGATGCCATTGCAGAACTAATCAGGCATGTGTACCACCAGACTCTTTCTGCAATCAACCTCTCAAGCTACATTGGAATGACACAGGGACTAAGGCTATATTAGAGACATACAAAATAATTGCTATAAAAATGACTGAAGGGGCTGAGAACCCTTGAATGGTTTAGCTGTCCTTTATAGTTCCCTCAGACCATCTATGGCCTGCAGATTGTCTTTCTTAGTCACCAGAGGCCTGTGTGTTTGATCTAATATGGAGAATCCGGGGGGCAAAGGGAGGTAGAGCGAGAAGTTCCAACTAAGACAGTTTTAGCTGTAGGACAACTCTGTTGTTTCTGGCCCATGGTGAATTTAAGTGAATTGGTCTGCTATTCCTGCTGTTTCCTCATGTGCTTGTAGATACACCATTAGGACAAACCAAGAGGCGATGCATGACTCTGTATGTGTCCTAAATGGCTCCCTATTCCCTATGTAGTGCCCTACTTTTGACCTGGGCATAGGTCACTGGTTAAAAATATTGCACTACATAGCTTTCTTAGTGTCTAACAAGCTTTCTCTGTCCTTAACATTGTTCAGAACACCTCCAAAACAAAGGTCATGTGGTTTGGTAAGTAAGAAGAATGTCCCTCCCCCCCGGTGTGATTACTACCTCCGAGGGTTTAGAGCTTGAGGTAGTCACCTCATACAAGTACTCGGGAGTATGGCTAGACGGTACACTGTCCTTCTCTCAGCACATATCAAAGCTTCAGGCTAAAGTTAAATTGAGACTTGGTTTCCTCTATCGTAATCACTCCTCTTTCACCCCAACTGTCAAACAAACCCTGATTCAGATAACCATCCTACCCATGCTAGATTACGGAGACATAATTCATAGATCGGCAGGTAAGGGTGCTCTCGAGTGGCTACATGTTCTTTACCATTCAATCATCAGATTTGCCACCAATGCTCCTTATAGGACACATCACTGCACTCTATACTCCTCTGTAAACTGGTCATCTCTGTATACCTGTCGTGAGACCCACTGGTTGATGCTTATTTATAAAACCCTCTTAGGCCTCACTCCCCCCTATCTGAGATATCTACTGCAGCCCTTATCCTCCACATATAACACCCGTTCTGCCAGTCAAATCAAATCAAATGTTATTGGTCACGTACACATGGTTAGCAAATGTTAATGCGAGTGTGGCGAAATGCTTGTGCTTCTAGTTCTGACAGTGCAGTAATATCTAACAATCAATCTAACAATTCCCAACAACTACCTAATACACACAAGTCTAAAGGGGTGAATGAGAATATGTACATATAAATATATGGATGAGCGATGGCCGAGCGGCATAGACAAGGTGCAATAGATGGTATAAAATACAGTATATACATATGATATGGGTAATGTAAGATATGTAAACATTATTAAAGTGGCATTATTTAAAGTGACTAGTGATCCATTTATTAAAGTAGCCAGTGATTGGGTCTCAATGTAGGCAGTCACATTCTGTTAAAGGTCCCCAAAGTACACACATCCCTGGGTCGTTCCTCTTTTCAGTTTGTTGCAGCTAGCGACTGGAACGAGCTGCAACAAACACTCAAACTGGACAGTTAGATCTTCGTCTCTTCATTCAAAGACTCAATCATGGACACTCTTACTGACAGTTGTGGCTGCTTTGCGTGATGTATTGTTGTCTCTTCTTTTTTGCCTGTTGTGCTGTTGTCTGTTCCCAATCATGTTTGTACCATGTTGTGCTGCTGCCATGTTGTGTTGCTACCATGCTGTTGTCATGTTGTGTTGCTACCATGCTGTGTTGTCGTGTATTGCTGCCATGCTGTGTTGTTATAGGTCTCTCTTTATGAAGTGTTGTGGTGTCTCTTGTTTGTCCTATATTGGTATTTTATTTTTATTTTTAATCCCAGGCCCCCGTCCCCGTTGGAGGCCTTTTGCCTTTTGGTAGGCCGTCATTGTAAATTAGAATTTGTTTTTAACTGACTTGCCTAGTTAAATATTGGTTAAATAAAAATAAAAAATAAACATAGGGAATAGGTTACCATTTGGGAAGAAGTCTCAACTCTAGTATAGGCTACATGGGGTAAAAGGATTCAGATGTGTAACTGGTGGAGAGATTGTTGTTGTTGTTTTACATGATTAGGATATTCAGAAGTTCATTAGATTGCTGAACAAAGGGTAAACATTTTAATGGGAAAATGGAGTGTATATGGCCTCTTGTTGTTGTGTATTAATAAGATAATCAAGCTAAAGTCAATGAGGGTCAGAGTTCTCTAATACTGTATATGGGTATAATTAGGGTGGGAGGAACAGATTCTCAATACACTTCAACATAATTAAATGTGGTTTTGATTTAGTCTTTTCTGGGTCATGGCAGCCTTTTCCTTGTTTTGTGACCAGAGGCCTAGTCAGTGTTGTTGGAAACGAATATAGAGGTTGAGGTGACCTTCTTCAAGCCTCCAGTCACAGTCAGGAGAAATTACTAATTTTCTGTTCCATTGAGGGTGATCCCATACTGCTCAGTGCTCCCTATGGAAAAGCCTCCTGTCATTTTACCCCCAATGCTGTCAGTAGTAATTTCACATTATCAATCCTAGGCACAGGATTTCCTCTACGTGCAAAACTATCATTCATTCTGAAATGTCAAATAAATGACGCTGTAATTATCACCTAAATGTTTGGCAAACAGTTCAAACACAATTTCTCCTGGAAATCCAAACAGTTCAAACACAATTTCTCCTGGAAATCCAAACAGCTCAATTCCATCTTTTCATGTTCCCTTTAAAAAGCATAAAGGCAGTAGTTTGGGTTGATCTCATTTAATAGATGTGATTTTTTTCCTCCAGTAATAATCTCAAAGATCTCTGTTTGTTAAGGTGTTCCAGAGGGAATCCAGGCTGTGTTAATCAAGCTCCTATTTCTCAGACGTGCCCAGATGAGACTGGCTCTTCTCTCCAGAGATCTCTTCACATTTTACACACACACACACACACACACACACACACACACACACACACACACACACACACACACACACACACACACACACACACACACACACACACACACACACCTAGACCTGGGCCTACTCTTCAGAGGTCTCTTCACGTCTCCTCATCAAATTTCTCCTCATCAGCTTCAGTAATGAGATCTGGCACACCATCAGTGTAGCTCTCCTCACTACGCCTGTCACATCCACCAAGTCCAGAACACATTTTCACTCTGTATGTGTGTTTTCTGCAGTTCTCTATGTACAACAAAGCAGTACACTTGTCTTTACGATATTTCCCTGTTAATATTACATTAAGGCCTTTGGAGGTTTGTTACCAGACACTCGTAGTCAGAGCACAGTCAAACTCAAACTGGCTTCAAATTAGGCCCAGAACTCCAGACCCAGAAGTTTCCCAAAAAGCATTCCATAAATAATCTGTGTGTGGATCAATAAACAATGAGACCCTCTCAACTCCTAATCAATTGCCAGCAGTCCTAAAACAGCCTCCGAAAATACCCCAGGACTGTGGGAGAGCTCAGCTCAGTACAGTGCTGTTGCAGTAAGCCTATTTAAAGCTATGAGCGATGCAGGCAAAGTACACACTGAATTGTCTCTATCAGATTCTATTCCTTTAACAATCCACACATCATTCATTTAAAGTCTGCTTTGAGATCCCCTCAGGGAGTGTTAAGCAAATGTCTTGACAGAGAGTCTGGAGGAAGAAACTACTGATGCAGCTGGAAATGTTTTTGGGCCAGATTTCCTGTATGAAATAGGCAGATAGAGCAGATGAGACCTACAGTAAACTAGTCACATTACACCAGCCTCCCAGCTACTATACCACGTCTTCCCTCTCCCAGGTCCCTCAACACAGATGATGATGTTACCATGTTTCATAATGACTGGCTGTGCATGGAAACAGCCAGGAGCAGATGTATACAGCTGTGTGTGACGGTTCACTTGTCACAGTACTTTCCAAATGTCATCATCTAATTTCAACCCCGTCTGATGAACCAAACGAGATCTCTCCGCTCGTTATGATAATGGTGCTCGATACTGGATTGATGGAGCTGGACCAAAGGTAGAGAAATAGACTTCAAATCAAATCAAATTTATGTATATAGCCCTTCGTACATCAGCTGATATCTCAAAGTGATGTACAGAAACCCAGCCTAAAACCCCAAACGGCGAGCAATGCAGGTGTAGAAGCACGGTGTAGAAGACTTATATGCATCACATAAAAAACATTTAGTTGTTTTCCTCCATCTGCATTCATATCATTTATTTAATTTAAGCATAATAATATAAATCATGATGTATACAGTGTGAACATAGCATGTATTTACAGTGTACTTACCATACAATAGTGTATTTAGTGTACTTACCATACAATAGTGTATTTACAGTGTACTTACCATACAATAGTGTATTTACAGTGTACTTACCATACAATAGTGTATTTACAGTGTACTTACCATACAATAGTGTATTTACAGTGTACTTACCATACAATAGTGTATTTACAGTGTATTGTGTGACCCCAGCAGACCTCTGTAACCCAACTGTAATATCCAAGTATTCAGTGTGGTTCATTGGTTCAGGTTCAGTCTTCTCCTAAAGGTTATTATGATGTCACAGCACTGGACTCTCCTAAAGGTTATTATGATGACACAGCACTGGACTCTCCTAAAGGTTATTATGATGTCACAGCACTGGACTATCCTAAAGGTTATTATGATGTCACAGCACTGGACTCTCCTAAAGGTTATTATGATGTCACAGCACTGGACTCTCCTAAAGTTTATTATGATGTCACAGCACTGGATTATGATGTCACAGCACTGGACTCTCCTAAAGGTTATTATGATGTCACAGTACTGGGCTCTCCTGAAGGTTATTATGATGACACAGCACTGGACTCTCCTGATGGTTATTATGATGACACAGCACTGGACTCTCCTAAAGGTTATTATGATGACACAGTACTGGACTCTCCTAAAGGTTATTATGAAGACACAGCACTGGACTCTCCTAAAGGTTATTATGATGACACAGCACTGGACTCTCCTGAAGGTTATTATGATGTCACAGCACTGGACTCTCCTAAATGTTATTATGATGACACAGCACTGGACTCTCCTAAAGGTTATTATGATGTCACAGCACTGGGCTCTCCTAAAGGTTATTATGAAGACACAGCACTGGACTCTCCTAAAGGTTATTATGATGTCACAGTACTGGACTCTCCTAAAGGTTATTATGATGACACAGCACTGGACTCTCCTGAAGGTTATTATGATGTCACAGCACTGGACTCTCCTAAAGGTTATTATGAAGACACAGCACTGGACTCTCCTAAAGGTTATTATGATGGCACAGCACTGGACTCTCTTAAAGGTTATTATGATATCACAGCACTGGATTATGATGTCACAGCACTGGACTCTCCTAAAGGTTATTATGATGACACAGCACTGGACTCTCCTAAAGGTTATTATGATGACACAGCACTGGACTCTCCTAAAGGTTATTATGATGTCACAGCACTGGGCTCTCCTAAAGGTTATTATGATGACACAGCACTGGACTCTCCTAAAGGTTATTATGATGTCACAGCACTGGATTATGATGTCACAGCACTGGACTCTCCTAAAGGTTATTATGATGTCACAGCACTGGACTCTCCTAAAGGTTATTATGATGTCACAGCACTGGATTATGATGTCACAGCACTGGACTCTCCTAAAGGTTATTATGATGTCACAGTACTGGGCTCTCCTGAAGGTTATTATGATGACACAGCACTGGACTCTCCTGATGGTTATTATGATGACACAGCACTGGACTCTCCTAAAGGTTATTATGATGACACAGTACTGGACTCTCCTAAAGGTTATTATGATGACACAGCACTGGACTCTCCTAAAGGTTATTATGATGACACAGCACTGGACTCTCCTAAAGGTTATTATGATGTCACAGCACTGGACTCCCCTGAAGGTTATTATGATGTCACAGCACTGGACTCTCCTAAAGGTTATTATGATGTCACAGCACTGGATTATGATGTCACAGCACTGGACTCTCCTAAAGGTTATTATGATGTCACAGTACTGGGCTCTCCTGAAGGTTATTATGATGACACAGCACTGGACTCTCCTGATGGTTATTATGATGACACAGCACTGGACTCTCCTAAAGGTTATTATGAAGACACAGCACTGGACTCTCCTAAAGGTTATTATGAAGACACAGTACTGGACTCTCCTAAAGGTTATTATGATGGCACAGCACTGGACTCTCTTAAAGGTTTTTATGATGTCACAGCACTGGATTATGATATCACAGCACTGGACTCTCCTAAAGGTTATTATGATGACACAGCACTGGACTCTCCTAAAGGTTATTATGATGACACAGCACTGGACTCTCCTAAAGGTTATCATGATGTCACAGCACTGGGCTCTCCTAAAGGTTATTATAATGACACAGCACTGGGCTCTCCTGAAGATTATTATGATGACACAGCACTGGACTCTCCTGATGGTTATTATGATGTCACAGCTCCACTCTAATAAAAGTTATTATGATGTCACAGCACTGTACTCTCCTAAAGGTTATTATGATGTCACAGTTCTGGACTCTCTTAAAGGTTATTGTGATGTCACAGCAGCTGTCACAGCTCTGACTCTCCACGGACACACTTTCCCAACTTACTGAATATTCAACATGCAGCACTGTCTAATGGACTTAGAATTAAGGCAGCATAAACTTTGAACACATGCACCCACGCACATATACACCCATGCACATATACACCCATGCACATATACACCCATGCACATATACACCCATGCACATATACACCCATGCACATATACACCCACGCACATATACACCCATGCACATATACACCCATGCACATATACACCCATGCACATATACACCCACGCACATATACACCCACGCACATATACACCCATGCACACACTGTCTCTCTCTCTCACACACACACACACACACACACACACACACACACACACACACACACACACACACACACACACACACACACACACACACACACACACACACACACACACACACACACACAAATACACCCACAAGGACTTTCATGAGAGTTTTCTCCATCCCTTTGCCTAAAATAAAGAATCCCTTGTTCCTGGGTTTGCATTTTTTATGTAACCTAATCTTTCAGGAAGTGTTTTATTAATTTTAAAGAACACTTTTATGGTTATGTATGTAGTTTTATTCTCTCAGATGCCCATGAATGTAATTGCAGTGGTGAACGTTTTTCCTTGAAGCCCTAATGGAACGGTGGGTGGTGGAGAGAGAAAGAGAGCGAGAGAGCGAGAGAGAGGCTGCGATGGCAGCGAATGGAAATTACCTTTCATAACAAGAGCAGCTGGAAATCTGGAGGGGCCTCATCAATAATTCATCGAACAACACAGAAACCAACAAACATAAAGGCCTCTCAGTAGAAGTGCCCTAGCTACGGTTCTGCTGATCACAAATTACAAGACACATACTGGAGACGTTAGATATGCAGTGTTAGTTATTATTGTGACCTGGGCTGAATGGAGTTATTTCATCTGGGAGATAGAAAGAAAAAAAGAAAGAAAGAGAAAGAGAGAGAGAAAGAGAAAGAGAAGAGAGAGAGAGGCCAGTCAGAACAGGCTTGGCTTGTAGCTATGTACTTATGAACCCAGCAATCTGGTTGATATTTACTCGCTGAGTGACTGACTTACACGCCAGTCAAATTTAGATGTGGAGTTGTGTATTCTGGTTCGTGCTGGACAGAACAGTAAATCACAGGGCAGCTTCATCCATCAATACTCTGTGTGTGTCTGTTTGCGGGAGTGGGTGGATGGTGTGTGTCATGGTGGATGGAAGCTGCCAGAGAGATTTCAGCATATTAGAGTCTTTGTTGCATGTAATGTCATTGAGCATGTCTAAAATTAATGTATGTGAGGGGGGCCACCATGGCCTATTTATTGCCTTACCTCTGTTATCCTACCTCATTTGCTCACATCGTGTATAGACTTGTTTCTACTCTATTATTGACTGTATGTTTGTTTATTCCATGTGTAACTCTGTGTTGTTGTATGTGTCACACTGCTTTGCTTTATCGTGGCCAGGTCACAGTTGCAAATGAGAACTTGTTCTCAACTAGCCTACCTGGTTAAATAAAGGTGTTCTCAACTAGCCTACCTGGTTAAATAAAGGTGAAATATATTTTTTTTAAATTCTAATGTAATCGCTCTCTACATCACTTTTAACTGTGCCTCGTTAAAACAAAAGTATGTAATATCTCCTGAAATGAATTGCCATGTCATTGACACAGGCTTTTGTGTATTTAATACCTATCTACCTAACTCATGATGAAAATCTCACTGCTACCCTAATTCAGATGTTTAATTGGAACAAATCCTGGGCCAATTAGTCAAGACTAGAAGTCCCTACACATCTGCTCTCCTCTCCTACTAATTACTATGGTAGCGGCTGACGTCCAACTAAGCCACACACACACACACACACACACACACACACACACACACACACACACACACACACACACACACACACACACACACACACACACACACACAAAATAAAAATGTTCAGTGTGTAGTGATCTGTTGTTGTACTCTTTCAAAGCCCCCAAGTCATTTATCGAGCATAAATATAGTGCCCTGCGAAAGTATTCGGCCCCCTTGAACTTTGCGACCTTTTGCCACATTTCAGGCTTCAAACATAAAGATATAAAACTGTATTTTTTTGTGAAGAATCAACAACAAGTGGGACACAATCATGAAGTGGAACGACATTTATTGGATATTTCAAAAATTTTTAACAAATCAAAAACTGAAAAATTGGGCGTGCAAAATTATTCAGCCCCCTTAAGTTAATACTTTGTAGCGCCACCTTTTTCTGCGATTACAGCTGTAAGTCGCTTGGGGTATGTCTCTATCAGTTTTGCATATCGAGAGACTGACATTTTTTCCCATTCCTCCTTGCAAAACAGCTCGAGCTCAGTGAGGTTGGATGGAGAGCATTTGTGAACAGCAGTTTTCAGTTCTTTTCACAGATTCTCGATTGGATTCAGGTCTGGACTTTGACTTGGCCATTCTTACACCTGGATATGTTTATTTTTGAACCATTCCATTGTAGATTTTGCTTTATGTTTTGGATCATTGTCTTGTTGGAAGACAAATCTCCGTCCCAGTCTCAGGTCTTTTGCAGACTCCATCAGGTTTTCTTCCAGAATGGTCCTGTATTTGGCTCCATCCATCTTCCCATCAATTTTAACCATCTTCCCTGTCCCTGCTGAAGAAAAGCAGGCCCAAACCATGATGCTGCCACCACCATGTTTGACAGTGGGGATGGTGTGTTCAGGGTGATGAGCTGTGTTGCTTTTACGCCAAACATAACGTTTTGCATTGTTGCCAAAAAGTTCCATTTTGGTTTCATCTGACCAGAGCACCTTCTTCCACATGTTTGGTGTGTCTCCCAGGTGGCTTGTGGCAAACTTTAAACTACACTTTTTAAGGATATCTTTAAGAAATGGCTTTCTTCTTGCCACTCTTCCATAAAGGCCAGATTTGTGCAATATACGACTGATTGTTGTCCTATGGACAGAGTCTCCCACCTCAGCTGTAGATCTCTGCAGTTCATCCAGAGTGATCATGGGCCTCTTGGCTGCATCTCTGATCAGTCTTCTCCTTGTATGAGCTGAAAGTTTAGAGGGACGGCCAGGTCTTGGTAGATTTGCAGTGGTCTGATACTCCTTCCATTTCAATATTATCGCTTGCACAGTGCTCCTTGGGATGTTTAAAGCTTGGGAAATCTTTTTGTATCCAAATCCGGCTTTAAACTTCTTCACAACAGTATCTCGGACCTGCCTGGTGTGTTCCTTGTTCTTCATGATGCTCTCTGCGCTTTTAACGGACCTCTGAGACTATCACAGTGCAGGTGCATTTATACGGAGACTTGATTACACACAGGTGGATTGTATTTATCATCATTAGTCATTTAGGTCAACATTGGATCATTCAGAGATCCTCACTGAACTTCTGGAGAGAGTTTGCTGCACTGAAAGTAAAGGGGCTGAATAATTTTGCACGCCCAATTTTTCAGTTTTTGATTTGTTAAAAAAGTTTGAAATATCCAATAAATGTCGTTCCACTTCATGATTGTGTCCCACTTGTTGTTGATTCTTCACAAAATACAGTTTTATATCTTTATGTTTGAAGCCTGAAATGTGGCAAAAGGTCGCAAAGTTCAAGGGGGCTGAATACTTTCGCAAGGCACTCTATATTGTAATATATTAAGCATCAAGCACAACCACCAAGCAGCGAAAAAAACACTGAATGGTGAATGCAGTCATTTCCCTCCGGTATGAATCATTCATTCTATTGAAATAGAGCAGTGGTGTTTTGATGCGAGAGAGAGAGAGAGACAGAGATAGAGACTCCAGATTCTCATATCTTTCGGTGAGAGCAATAACAATGTATTAGGCCTGTCTCTCTCTCTCTCTCTCTCTCTCTCTCTCTCTCTCTCTCTCTGTCTCTCTCTCTCTGTCTCTCTCTCTCTGTCTCTCTCTGTCTCCCTCACTCTCTCTCTCTCTCTCTGTCTCTCTCTCTCTCCCTCTCTCTCTATCTCTGTCTCTCTCTCTCTGTCTCTCTCTCTCTGTCTCCCTCTCTCTGTCTCTCTGTGTCTCTCTGTCTCCCTCACTCTCTCTCTCTGTCTCTCTCTCTCCCTCTCTCTCTATCTCTGTCTCTCTCTCTCTGTCTCTCTCTCTCTGTCTCCCTCTCTCTGTCTCTGTCTCTCTCTGTCTCCCTCACTCTCTCTCTCTCTCTGTCACTCTCTCTCTCCCTCTCTGTCTCCCTCTCTCCCCCTCACTGTTAATGTTCAGCTCCGCTGTGCAGGGAGGCAGGTACAGAATATTTGCATCAGTAGACGTGTGTGTATATGTGTTTGTACTGTGCAGGAAGGCAGGGACCAACCATTTGTAGCAGTAGAACCCCTATATGGCCTTACCTACCCAGAGGGATAGGACTTGAAAGCCATGTCCTCTCATTCTAGCACTCCGCATGCTGGTACAGTTTGGTGCCTTATCAGGGGAAGAAGGCCCCTCACAGCAAGAACCTCAACATGACAGTCGCACAAATGCCCAGGCCGTATGTAAAGCAACAGTGCAACCCCCACTAATGCACCCCACCAAGCCCCATCCTGCAACCTAAGAGGTATGTATCAGATACTCAACATGCTCTGCTCACACCTGCTGTGATGGTCCAGGCCTAAACCACACAAAAACAACACTAGACACTATGGAACACAAAGCTTTTACAGTCTCATCCTGGATATACAAGGTCTCATCTGCCTTTGGCCTAAAAAGCAGGAACCCAGACTTCATCAAAGAAATTAGAAATACAGACATTGTCATTCTACAAGAAACATGGTATAAGGAGACGGACCCACTGGTTGCCCTCTAGGTTACAGAGAGCTGGTAGTCCCATCCACCAAACTACCAGGTGTGAAACAGGGAAGGAACTCAGGGAGTATGCTAATTTGATATAGAGCAGACCTAACCCACTCTATTAAATTAGTCAAAACAGGAACATTTTACATCTAGCATCTGGCTAGAAATTAATAAGGAAATTATCTCAGAGAAAAATGTCCTTGTGTGCTACCTTCAGTGACTTCAGAAAGTATTCAGACCCCTTGACTTTTTCCACACTTTGTTACGTTACAGCCTTATTCTAAAATTGATTAAATAAAAATAAATACTGAGCAATCTACACACAATACCCCATAATGACAAAGCGAAAACACGTTTTAGAAATGCTGGCAAATGTGGTAAAGTGGTCAATTCAATTGATTGGACATGATATGGAAAGGCACACACCTGATTATATAAGGTCCCACAGTTGACAGTGCATGCCAAGCCATGAGGTCGAAGGAATTATCTGTAGACCTCAGAGACAGAATTGTGTTGAGGCAAAATAATACTGCAGAATTGAAGGTCCTCAAGAACACCGTGGCCTCCATCTTTCTTAAATGGAAGAAGTTTGGAACCATCAAGACTCTTCCTAGAGCTGGCTGCCTGGTCAAACTGAACAATCGGGGGAAAAGGGCCTTGGTCAGGGAGGTGACCAAGAACCCGATGGTCACTCTGACAGAGCTCCAGAGTTCCTCTGTGGAGATAGGAGAACTTTCCAGAAGGATCTCTGCAGCACTCCACCAATCAGGCCTTTATGGTAGACTGGCCAGATGGAAGCCACTCCTCAGTAAAAGGCACGTGACAGCCCACTTTATTGCCAAAAGGCACCTAAAGACTCTCAGACCATGAGAAACAAGATTCTCTGGTTTGATGAAACCAAGATTCAACTCTTTGGCCTGAATTCCAAGTATCAAGTCTGGAGGAAACCTGGCACCATCCCTATGGTGAAGCATGGTGGTGGCAACATCATGCTGTGGGGTATTTTTCAGCGGCAGGGACTCAGAGACTAGTCAGGATCGAGGCACATATTAATGTAGCAAATAACAGAGATCCTTGATGAAAACCTGCCCCAGAGCGCTCAGGACCTCTGAGTGGGGCGAAGGTTCACCTTCCAACAGGACAATGACCCTAAGCACACAGCCAAGACAACGCAGGAGTGGCTCGGGACAATTCTTATTGTCCTTGAGTGTCCCTGCCAGAGTCCGGACCCTGAACCCGATCGAACAGCAATGCTACCCATCCAACCTGACAGAGCTTGAGAGGATCTGAGGAGAAGAATGGGAGAAACTCCTCAAATACAGGTTTACCAAGCTTGTAGCGTCATACCCAAGAATACTTTACTTATGTAAATGTGATGTTTCTGTTTTTATTTTGAAAAAATGTGCATACATTTGAAAATAAAAAGAAGATTTGCTTTGTCAATATGGGGTATTGTGTGTAGATTGAGATCTGAGATATCTACTGCAGCCCTCATTCTCCACCTACAACACCTGTTCTGCGAGTCATATTCTGTTAAAGGTCCCCAAAGCACACACATCCCTTGATCGCTCCTCTTTTCAGCTCGTTGCAGCTAGCGACTGGAACGAGCTGCAACAAACACTCAAACTGGACAGTTTTATCTCAATCTCTTCATTCAAAGACTCAATCATGGACACTCTTACTGACAGTTGTGGTTGCTTTGTATGATGTATTGTTGTCTCTACCTTCTTGACCTTTGTGCTGTTGACAATAATGTTTGTACCATGTTTTTGTGTTGCTACCATGTTGTTGTCATATTGTGTTTCTACCATGTTGTGTTGCTACCATGTTGTTTCGCTACCATGCTGTGTTGTCATGTGTTGCTGCCTTGTTATGTTGTTGTCTTAGGTCTCTCTTTATGTAGTGTTGTGTCTCTCTTGTTGTGATGTGTGTTATGTCCTATATTTATATTGTATTTATTATTATTTATTTTTTAATCCCAGGCCACTGTCCCCGCAGGAGGCCTTTTGGTAGGCCGCCATTGTAAATAGAATTAGTTCTTAACTGACTTGCCTAGTTAAATAAAGGTTAAATAAATAAAAAATTTTATAAAACAGTAGCAGCTCCTATGTACCTGAACACAATGGTGCAAAGAGAACAGACGCCAACTATTATATGAACATTCAGTTGTTTGTTTCAGCCTGGCTTCTGACAAAGAGGCAATGGGAGATGTAAAAGAGGGGGAACTGTGAGCAATGTTAGTATTACATGATTATGTTTTAATTATGTTATGTCCAAGCTACGCTTTGCTACACTAGTTCAATATGTCAAGGGAAGAATGTGAGACACCTTAGAATGCTACATAGCCTAACCTTCTGCAACTATGGAAATGACAGTTACAACATTGACTTGGAGGGATGGATACTAGGGGGAATCAGGGAGGGAGGGGACATCACTTTGCTTGTTATGGATCATCCTTGATATATGAAGCTCATCAACTGTAAATCAGCTGCAGCTAATATGAATTTTAGTTATTAGCTGTCAACATGAACATGGTGTTTGGTTCCGTTTGCATAGCCAGCAGTAGTGGCGTCATTACAAATCATTAAAACCTCATTACAGTAGGAAGTGACTGTAAGTAATAAGAAATGTATGACTGTCTATGGCTAATGAGTGTGTGTGTATGTATCTGCGTGTGTTTATGTAATGATTTCTTAATTCTCCAAGTGGCTGCCATACATACATTAGCTGTTGATGGAGAAAGCTTTTGGCACTGATAGTGACTGATCGATAATTGATATCTCACACGTGACGATTGAGCTTATTGATTGACATTCACATTGATTATCATTTGCACTTTGATTTACCGGTCAGACAGACTATTTGATTGAGGCACACTCATCTGGTGAGTGTGTGCGTGTGTGTGTGTGTGTGGGGGGGGGGATGCATATTTGAATGTAATGCATGTCATTGTTACGTTTTGGTTCTTTCTGAGTGGTTACCTTACCATATACCACTTGAAACCAAATGTTGTAATAATGAAAATGAACTATGTTGGCCTCTACTTTGCATATTTGTCATTAAGTGCGTTGGAACTTTCAAAATCCTCATGTTTCAATCCTCAATGCATCCTCCCTGAAGTCATATTCATTTAACCTCCCTCTCTCTCTGTGTGTGTGAAATGAGAAACAACATGACTTATAGTCCCTTTAATACAGTAAGTGTGATTTCCAGACCCTCGCTAAGGGAACTGCAATATGGCAACCATCTGGTACATTCAGATTCCCTGTAAAGTCAGTCTGTAGAATCACTGACACCCTCCTGCCAAACAGAATAATCCAAAAACAGAAGGAAGAAACAGAGTTTGGGTATTTTATTTTCAAAGTAACAGAAGACAGAAGTTCCCTGAGCTGTTATTAATCTTTACTATGTCAGTGAGCCATAGAGCCAGGCCATTTTCTGAACCATGAGGGGTTTTTTGTTGTTCAGTGGAGATTCCTTTAAACACATATTGTAAAGTGTTCCTGTCTACTACAGATGTAGGATCTTAATAATTAGAGCCAGTTTGCTAAAGCAATAAAATAATCCTGCAGCAAATGGAAATGTGAATTATTATGTGGATTATACTTCATGGACATTTTTTTTGTAGAGGTTTGTACATTCCTGACATTTTAAAGTGGAAATTACAAACTTAAGAAGCCTTCTTAAACTTTGAACACACTTCAAGTTTCCATTTCTTGCTGTGCAGGACAATTCTCAGCAACAAAAAAGAGTGATCAAATGAAGTTCCTACATCTGTATAGAAGGCCATGCCCCTTGATGCTCTTTTTCAATTCATGCATTTATTTCATTATTATGTGGCGGGTATTCTGACCACATTGAGTGTCTCTCGAAGAGCTAAAATAAAGACATGTTCCAGGTCACTGATGTATTGCTCACTAAAGTACACAAACTGATTGTGTTTTCAATATACCCCGAATAAAAATATAAAAGTCCCATGTTTCATGAGCTGAAATAAAAGATTGCAGAAATGTTCCATATGCACAAAAAGCTTATTTCTCAAACATTTTTGGCATCCCTATTAGTGAGCATTTCTCCTTTGCCAATATAATCCATCCACCTGACAGGTGTGGCATATCAAGAAGCTGATTAAACAGCATAATCATTACACAGGTGCACTTTGTGCTGGGGACAATGAAAGGCCACTCGAAAATGTGTAGTTTTGTCACACAACACAATGCCACAGATGTCTCAAGTTTTGAGGGAGCGTGCAATTGGCATGCAGACTATTGGGATGTCCACCAGAGCCGTCAGCAGATAATTAAATGTTAATTTCTCTACCATAAGCCACCTCCAACATCGTTTTAGAGAATTTGGCAGTATGTCCAACTGGCCTCACGCAGTTTGATGATGTCAGCATTGTGAACAGAGTGCCCCATGGTAGTGGTGGGGTTATGGTATGGCAGGCATTAGCTACAGATAACAAACACAATTGCATTTTATCAATGGCAATTTGAATGCACAGTAATACCGTGACGAGATCCTGAGGCCCACTTTTTTAAAGGTATCTATGACCAACAGATGCATATCTGTATTCCCAGTCATGTGAAATCCATAGATTAGGTCCTAATTAATATATTTATATGACTGATTTCCTCATATTAACGGTAACCCAGTAAAATCTTTTAAGTTGTTGCCGCACCTAAAGGCACCTAAAGACACTCAGACCATGAGAAACAAGATTCTCTGGTCTGATGAAAACAAGATTGAACTCTTTAGCCTGAATGCCAATCGTCACATCTGGAGGAAACCTGGCACCATTCCTACGATGAAGCATGGTGGTGGCAGAATCATGCTGTGGGGATGTCTTTCTGCGGCAGGGACTGGGAGACTAGTCAGGATCGAGGCAAAGATGAACAGAGCAAAGTACAAAGAGATCCTTTTTGAAAACCAGCTCCAGAACGCTCAGGACCTCAGACTGGGGCGAAGGTTCACCTTCCAACAGGACAACGAACCCAAGCACACAGCCAAGACAATGCAAGGGTGGCTTCAGGACAAGTCTCTGAATGTCCTTGATTGGCCCAGCCAGAGCCCGGACTTGAACCTGATCGAACATCTCTGGAGAGACCTGAAAATAGCTGCGTAGCAACGCTCCCCATCCAACCTGACAGAGCTTGAGAGGATCTGCAGAGAAGAATGGGAGAAACTCCCCAATTACAGGTGTGCCAAGCTTATATCGTCATACCCAAGAAGACTTGATGTTGTAAAGGGTCTGAATACTTACGTAAATGTAATATTTAATTTATTTTACATTTTTATGAATTAGCAAAAAATTATAAAAACCTGTTTTTGCTTTGTCATTATGGGTTAGTGTGTAGATTCGTGAGGGGAAAAAACTATTTGACACATTTTAGAATAAGGCTATAACGTAACAAAGTCAAGGGATCTGAATACTTTCCAAAGGCACTGTATGGCAGAGAGAGACCAAATAATATATCTTATATCTGCTCTCCTATTTCTCTTCTCAAAGGCAAGGGGAATAAATTAACTGTCAGACATCCAGGATTAATGATAGCATTTCCCATAAGGTCCACAATGCCATGGCAACAACCTCCCACCTTATTCCAATGACTCAGCAGCTGGTACACTGTGATTGGCTGATTCCTGAACGACGTACACCTCTCTGTTGCTCCCATTTTACTTTAAGAAACGTAACTTCCTACAATGGAAATCTTATAGGCTACTGTATACTGCACTTGATTTAATGGTGGGGCTGACATGACTGTATTGTGATAAAAAACAAATGTGCAGCAATATGTATTGTAATACAATCAAATTGGACTAGTCTGTAACTCTGCTTTGACTAACACCTCTATGCGAGACGTCTTTGAACAATACTGAACAAAAATATGAACGCAACATGTAAAGTGTTGGTCCCATGTTTCATGAACTGAAACAAAAAATCCCAGAAATGTTCCACACGCACCCAAACTCATTTCTCTCAAATGTTGTGCACAAATATGTTTACATCCCTATTGGTGAGCATGTTTCTCCTTTGCCAAGATCATCCATCCACCTGACAGGTGTGGCATATCAAGAAGCTGATTAAACAGCATGATCATTACACATGTGCACCTTGTGCTGGGGACAATAAAATGCCACTCTAAAATGTGCAATTGGCATGCTGACTGCAGGAATGTCCACCAGAGCTGTTGCCAGATAATTGAATGTTAATTTCTCTACTATAAGCTGCCTCCAATGTTGTTTTAGAGAATTTGGCAGTGCGTCCAAACGGCCTCACAACCGCAGACCACATGTAAAAACGCCAGCCCAGGGCCTCCACATTCAGCTTCTTCACCTGAAGGATCGTCTGAGGGGGGGGTAGGGGGAGTATTTATGTCTGTGATAAAGCCCTTTTGTGGGGAAACACTCATTTTGATTGGGTGGGCCTGGCTGTCAAGTGGGTTGGCCTATGCCCTCCCATGGCTGAGCCCCTGCCCAGTCATGTGAAATCCATAGATTAGGGCCTAATACATTTATTTCAATTGACTGATTTCCTTATGACTCAATCAAATTTTTGAAATTGTTGCATGCTGTGTTTATATTTTTGTTCAGCATATATCTGTTTTGATCCAAATGAGCCTAATCTTTCTATCTGTGATAAAAACCCAGTCAAATAACTCCAGACTGTGTCTTAATGGTTCATTATAAGTGTCACTGCTTGTCTTGATGGGTCTTATGAAACATCACAGCACAGTCTCTGCTCTCTGAATCCTGAGCATATTTCCATGTGTCAAAACCCTCAATTATCTTTCATCTTCGATTGCTGAGGCCCTGAGAACCGTGTTTGACAATATCTAACTTCCCAAACCATGGCTGTGGCCAAATCTGTGCAATCTCTGACAGTGTTATCACTGTGACTTCACTCTCTGACTTCAAAAGACAGAGAAAAACCTACTGGTGAGAAGTGAAATGGTTGGGTACTGTCGCAGGGTTTATTTACACAACTCCCTTTGTAGTCAAGTAAATGCCTGAGACTACTTGATAATCACCACATATGACACTAGCCTGGTCCCACAACTGTTTCTGCTGTCTTGCACAACTCCTGGTCAGTTATTGTCACACCAAACAATGACCATAGTTCTGGGATCAGTCTACCACAACACTGGCTTTCATTCCAATGTCTCTTAGTCACAGATTACTGCAGTATAATCTCAATGTGAGATTATTAATGACCTCTGACTTTTGACACACATTTACACAAAGTCAGTAATATCATATTCAAAAGCTCAAAGAGATCTTCTGCATCATTCATAGAAAGACAGGAAGTGACATAGGCCTGGTCCCTTGGGAAGTGTGCCCTGAGATGATAGCGGGTGTCGCCTATAACCTCGTTATCATTTGACATCTACATTGAGATATGTTTTTATTAAAGTTAATAGGTTATGTATGAACTTCCAATGTCATCTCTGCCTTTTGATGAACAGGTGTCCTCTCACCGACTCCATGTTCTAATCTGCCCCTGGTGATACAGAGAGGGGGAGTATGTCCGACAAAGGGAATAGCTGGCTGCTTTAGTCCAGGGGGTGAGTCTGATAGAGAGAACAGCCTTTGAAATTGATCCTGCTACCCGCTATAGTCCAGGGGGTGAGTCTGATAGAGAGAACAGCCTTTGAAATTGATCCTGCTACCCGCTATAGTCCAGGGGGTGAGTCTGATAGAGAGAACAGCCTTTGAAATGGATCCTACTACCCGCTGTAGTCCAGGGGGTGAGTCTGATAGAGAGAACAGCCTTTGAAATGGATCCTGCTACCCGCTATAGTCCAGGGGGTGAGTCTGATAGAGAGAACAGCCTTTGAAATGGATCCTACTACCCGCTGTAGTCCAACCAGCCTTCACCCTGTGAGGGCTCACCTGACATCTCGTTGAAAAGTAGACATTTGTATCGGTGAGTATTTAGTTGCCGTGGATACAGCAGAAAATGTGCTGATTCTGAAGACACCCCTTTTCATCTTTTTTGTATTGAATGACCTGACTAATGTTAAATAAATAACTCTTTCTCTAGGAATTCAGGAACGGATCCTTAGTACACTGCCATTTAGGGAAAGTGTATAATCGTTTAAATATTGTCTGCTTCCAAGTGGCGAAGCGGTCGAGGGCACCACATCGCAGTGCAAGAGGCGTCACTATACTACCTGGTTCGAATCCAGGCTGTATCACATCCGGCTGTGATTGGGAGTCCCATAGGGCAGCGCACAATTGGCCCAGCTTCGTCCGGGTTTGGCTGGAGTAGGCCATCATTGTAAATAAGAATTTGTCCTTAACTGAGTTGCCTAGTTAAATAAAGGTTACATTTAAAAATATATATATATATAAATATAAAAGAGAATTTACAGTATTTATCACATCACGACACAGGTGAAGCTAACAACAGCATGACATTGCACACAATTTAATGTAAAGAACCAACCAGCAGAAATCAGTCTTGAGTATGAATCCATCCTCAAGCTGAGTGCATTGATTCAGATCACATTTACAAAGGCTCTTTGCAAGTCGAACGATACGTCTCCAAGTGGTTTTCTGTGCATTATGGCCTACCAAGTACAAACTACTAGGAAACACACTACGAATGCTCTCTGACTGCCTGAAAGCAGTGCTGTCTGCTTCTCGCTCTCTCCATCTCACTTTCTTCCTCACTCTTCCTGCTTCTCCTTGAGCTGCTGTGGCAAAGAAACAGCGGCACGTTGAATAATTGAGGCAGATATGGTGGGAATGTGTCAGAATCAAGGTAAAAGAGGTTCTGCCACTACAGCTGTGTTCTCCTTCTCTTCTCACACCCATTCTACTCATTCTTTTCATCCCTTCATCCCACCCACACCGAGGCAATTGCCTCTGTGCGTTTTTTAATTTTCTCCTCAGCGTCCTAATGGAACTGCAAATACTTGAGGCTGTGAGTGAGTGAGTGAGTCAGTCAGTAAGTCCTCAGCCTGCCATCTTCAGCCCCTAACAGATTAGACAGGCTCTGGGTGGGGGACGCATGTTATTTAACAGCCAATAGCGTGCACCGGTCTGATTGAGACCTGGAGAGAAATGTTGTATTGTCCCTGGAGGCCTGCATCATGCAGAGAGAGCGATAGAGAGAGAGAGACTGGGAGAAAGAGGGAGAGGGGGGTGGGAGAGGAAGAGTGAGACAGGGAGAGGGAGAGAGGGAGAAAGAGAGAGTGGAAGATGGGGGGTGGGGTGGAGAGACTGCGAGAGGAGATAGAGAGAAGTAGTTAGAGAGAGACCAGTCTGAGACCTGTCAGTTTACTCCACTCCAAGATGGTGATGAAAGTTTAATGAAGTTACACTGCAGCATGGTAATGCAAATTCTCCAGGGCCAGAGAGATGGGGATTGGCTGGAGAACTGACAGACAGAGAGAAAAAACACATTCATACAGATACAGTACCGTGGCCACGCCCCCGGGCACAGAACAGACCATGATGCTTAGCTTCCAGGTAGCAGAGCCGTGGAGCAAAGGTGCCGTGTCCGCTTTGTCCCCTTCCTGATAAGATGAAAGGCTCTGCCAGTTTGCCGGATAAATAATTCACATGAAGTGGAGTGGGGAGTTAACCTCTACCTTATTACAGCTTATGTTACCTCACTGCAGTGCAGCTCTGTGTCTCAGTGTGGGAGAGGGTTGTGACCTACCTAGTATCATCTATCAGATCTGGATAGAATACCTATATAAAATATTTCAAATACTTGAGGAGCGTTTGATGTAGCTTGCCTGCCATACAGAGTTTGCACTTTTGTAAACAATTTCATGAGCTATGGTGTGCCTGACAAGCTAAATCAAACTCACCTCAAAAGTGTTTTGAATATTTCAAACAAGTGTTCAGCCCAGGTGTAGTATTGTAAAGATACTGTATTGTTAGTTGGCTGTGACCATAGGGTTAAAGCCAGAGCCCCCCAGACTCTGATAAATGAGCCTCTCTCACCCAGGTCAGGACATGCATGAGTTGTACCAGTACGTATTTTTATTGTCTCTTCAGAGTTGAAAGAGCTAGCGGTGCTGAGCTGGGGTTACTCATATAGCATCTATTACATCATGGCTTCCCAACTGGTGGCCCGAGGGTGCTTTAATGGATCTGTTCCCAAGTATTCCCACGCATAATAAAGAGACGTGATTGTATACAAATGTAAGCAAGGTTGGGATTTATTATGTTTTTGTCAAATATATCTGTTTGGGCTTGCGGTCAATTTGCAATGTACAAATTATTTGCAATTATGTTCCGGTCCCCCAACCATACTTATTTTAAAATCGTCCCACAGATGAATCTAGTTGATGTTCCTTGCTTTATATCATCCATAACATACTCTGTAACATTAGGATATTACATCATTGCTCCTCTGAAAAGACCAACGTAAGTAACCTCATTTCCCCATCTGTCTTTGCCCTGAGCACGTTTACAATATTTACTGGCAGAGCAACGAGAAAGTATGTGTCATTTCTGTTCAGAAGGGCTGAGTTTGAAGTGGCACCCTATTACCTATAAAGTGCACAACTTTTGACTACAGCTTGCACCTTATTCCCTATACTTCTGACTAGAGCTAGCACCCATTCCTTATATTGTTCACTACTTATACGGGCCCTATTAAAAGTAGTGCAGTATATGCAAATAGGGTGCACCAAAGGTCTTAAATGCCGAGTCGCCCTCTGCCTTTCTGCAGAGTTTAGCAGCTATTTCATTCCTCAACCAACCTCTCAGCTCAGGTCAGGATTTGATGTAAGTGTAGCTAGCTACCAGCTATCGATTCTCTCTCCCTCTCTCTCTCTCTCTCTCTGTCTCTCTCTCTCAAGAAATACAATTGCCTTGAAACTCTCCTTCCATTCTGATGTTTAGCCAAAGTTGGGCAACCGAACCACACTCAGTTCACAGAGAATATTCTCGGATGTACCCTTAGAAAGAAATTGCACCAGTCTACAGTGAAAGGTTGAGGCTGAGCTTTTTCAAAAGGATAGGGAACTTTTTCCTCTCAGAAAATGTCCAATAAATACAGTATAAACTCTCTCTCTGTTTGTCCAATAGATACACTATATATACAAAAGTAGTGGATTTGGCTATTTCATCCACACCCGTTGCTGACAGGTGTATAAAATCGAGCACAGTCATGCAATCTCCATAGACAAACATTGACAGTAGAATGGCCTTACTGAAAAGTTCAGTGACTTTCAACATGGCACCCTCATAGGATGCCAACTTTCCAACAAGTCAGTTGGCCAAATTTCTGCCATGCTAGAGCTGCCCCGGTCGACTGAACTGTTCGTTGGGATCTTCATGAAATGGCTGACAACCACACACAAGCCTAAGATCCCCATGTGCCAAGCTTTGGCTGGAGTGGTGTAAAGCTTGCCCCAATTGGACTCTGGAGCAGTGGAAACGCGTTCTCTGGAGTGATGAATCACACTTCACCATCTGGCAGTTGGACGGCAGTTGTCCCCGTTCACAAAGCAAGTTCCATACAGAAATGGCTTGCCGAGATCGGTGTGGAAGAACCTGAGTGGCCTGCACAGAGCCCTGACCTCAACCCCATCAAATACCTTTGGGATGAATTGGAACACCGACTGCGAGCCAGGCCCAATTGCTTAACATCAGTGCCCAACCTCACTGTGTTCCCACATCTTGGCCAGTGGGTCCCAAACTTTTTATAGTCTTGTACCCCTTCAACCATTCCTCTAGCACCAGAGTCAGCGCACTCTCAAATGTTGTTTTTCGCCGTCATTGTAAGCCTGCCACACACACGATACAATACATTTATTAAACATAAGAATGAGTGTGAGTTTTTGTCACAACCCGGCTCGTGGGAAGTGACAAAGAGCTCTTTTAGCACCAGGGCACAAATAATAACATAATAATAATCAATCATTTTGCTCTTTATTTAACCATCTTACATATACAACCTTATTTGTTCATAGCAAATAGTGAATGACTCACCACAGGTTAATGAGAAGGGTGTGCTTGAAAGGATGCACATATCTCTGCAATATTAGGTTGTATTGGAGAGAGTCTTAAATAATATCCCACAAACAGTCTCTACTTGTATTTAGTTTTCATGCTAGTGAAGGCCGAGAATCCACTCTCACATAGGTACGTGGTTGCAAAGGGCATCAGTGTCTTAACAGACCAATTTGGCAAGGCAAGAAACCCTGAGCGCAGCACTATCCAGAAATCTGGCAGTGGCTTCTGATTAAATTCAATTTTTACAGAACCGCTTGTTGCAATTTCGATGAGGCTGACTTGTACAGATATCAGTAAGTGGACTGGAGGCAGGGCATGAAAGGGATAACGAATCCAGTTGTTTGTGTCATCCATTTCGGAAAAGTACCTGCATAATTGCGCACCCAGCTCACTCAGTCGCTTCGCTATATCACATTTGACAATGTCCGTAAGCTTGAGTTCATTTGCACACAAAAAAATCATACAATGATGGAAAGACCTGTGTGTTGTCCTTGTTAATGCAGACAGAAAAGAGCTCCAACTTCTTATTAATCATAGCATAAATTTTTCCCCGCACATTGAATATAGTTGCGGAGAGTCCGTGTAATCCTAGATTCATATCATTCAGGCGAGAAAAAACATCACCCAGATAGGCCAGTCGTGTGAGAAACTTGTCATCATGCAAGCGGTCAGACAAGTGCAAATTATGGTCAGTAAAAAAAACTTTAGGCTCGTCTCTCAATTTAAAAAACGTGTCAATACTTTGCCCCTTGATAACCAGCGCACTTCTGTACGTTGTTAAAGCGTTACATGATCACTGCCCATATCATTGCATATTGCAGAAAATACACAATAGTTCAGTGGCCTTGTTTAAACAAAGTTAACCATTTTCACAGTCAAGTCCAAAACGTCTTTCAAGCTGTCAGGCGTTCCCGTAGCAGCAAGAGCCTCTCGGTGGATGCTGCAGTGTATCCAAATGGCATCTTGAGCAACTTGCATGCGCGTTACCACTCCACTATGTCTCCATGTCATCAGCACAGATACCAACACATCTTGACCATCAAAGTCCATTTGATGTCATAAATCTGTCCAGTACTTTAAAAATATCCTCTCATGTTGTCCTGGTTTCCAGAAGAGGATGTCTTCCTTAATTGACCCCCCATAAACGTAACAGACATATACCAGGAGCTGTGCCAGTCCCACCACGTCTGTTGACTCATCTAGCTGTAATGCATATAATTCACTGGCTTGTATGCGAAACAATAATTGTTTCAAAACATCTCCTGCCATCTGATGTGTCGTGAAACAGTGTTGTTTAATGAAGGATTGTCTGTATAGTTTTTTGTCCTTTTCCCCCAGCATTGTCCCAGCCATATCCATGGCAGCAGGAAGTATTAACAGCCCAGTTGTAAAATATAAATGTACTGTTTGAAAATGTGAAGATTAATTATATATATTTTTTAACGTAAACTCACGTAAACTCGTACATCGCCTTGGTCCGTACAATAGCCCTTATTTTAGCGGCCAAAAAACGTAATACTTCCAGATCAACTGTAATGTCAATACCATTGTAAAGCACAATTTCTCCCCTTTCCAACAGAATCAATTACATGACCCCCACGCTACCTGTTTCTGCATAATTCAAGCAGGCAATGAGCCCCGTCGGGTCTTTTTAAAAATGGAGGGTGGGGAAGCGAAACTAATGCGTAATAGTGAGAAGGAGAGATGTTGTGGGAAAATTGCTTTTTTTCACTCGATCTGTCCAACTTATCACCTTATCGCCTCTAAAATGTAAATAAAACACTATAAAGAGTTTAATGACATAATGTGTCATTACATACCTATTTGAAGGTTTGTGTCGAATTCGAATCAGGTTTTTAGGGCGGTGGTAAAGTGATCTAAGAAGTAAACAGCGGCTTTGAGAATGATGATCGTATGCAATGATGACGGAAAAAAATTACTAGGTATCCCCCCTTACCCCCGTCACTGTCCATTTCTTGTTTTTAAAAGATGAGAGAAGTGCTACACCTGGTGGAGAGAGATTGTAAGACAGAAATAGTTGCTTTATGCGTGCTGTACGTTACGACATGACACGTCAACATGTAACGGAGGGTCAGTTTTTTCAACTTTTCTCCAATACTATAGAGCCATTACCATGTCGATCAACGCTTGAATAGAAACCTAGTTCACACCCCCGATGTTGAAGTCAACACAGTCCCATTAGTTTTTTTTGTAGCCTCGTTTGAATGTTGCGGTTGCGCACATTTGTACGGAATGGGGTGGGTTTACGTGATATATATACACTAATATTTTTTTAAAATGAGAATCACATTTTATACCCCTGACGGCATTGTGCGTTCCCCAGTTTGGGAATAACTGATCTAGTGGAAAGCCTTCCCGAAAGAGTGGAGGCTGTTATAGCAGGAAAGTGAAATATTAATGCCCATGATTTTGGAATGAGATGTTTGATGAACAGGTGTCCACATACTTTTGGTTATGTAGTGTATCTCTGTTTGAGCTTTTGCTACAATAAGAGGATCAGGTATTTGGTTCCCTCTGCAATACAGAAAGAGGGACTCAGCTGTATGAAGCCTCTACAATAAAGCATTGCAGTGCACAAACTCACTGCTTGGGAGAATGAAACAGAGTCAGAATTTCACCTATAGACTTGGTATTATGCTCACACACGTCCATGTCAGTCAAGCTATAGATAACCTGTTAAAAAGGTTAAATATAAAAAAATTGACAGCAAAATGTTCAATAGTAATTTCATTTAATTGGTTTAGCCAGGATAGTCCACTCAGTAACATTGCCACTGTTTCCAGGGAGTTCTGGGCCTTGCATGAGTGAATGTGACAGTCAGTGGAGACTGGTGGGAGGAGATATAGCAGGACGGGCTCATTGTAATGACTGGAATGGAATAAATGGAACGGTATCAAACTCAAACATATGGAAACCACGTTTGACTCCGCTCCATTTATTTCATTCCAGCCATTACAATGAGCCAGTCCTCCAATAGCTCCTCCCACCAGCCTCCATTCATTCTTTTCACAATTGACTAATTCCTGTTAGCTCCTAGTGGAGCAAAAGGGCCTCCCTATTTAAATTAGTGGCTCACCCCCCTCAGGGAGGAAGCTAGGTTCCCATCAGAATGTGTTCCAGGTAACCAACTGTCACGGCCACCAACCAACCAACCAACTGTCTCCTCCTCTTCATCTGAAGAGGAGAGGCGAGATGGATCTGAGGACCAATACGCAGCGTGGTAAGTGTCCATGGTGAATCTTTAATAAAGAAAGACTGAACACTATGCAAAAGAGTAACGAAAACAATAAACCAAATACGACCGTGAAGCTACAAAATGAGACCTGTGCTGACACAAGCCACTAACATAGACAATCACCCACAAACAAACAGTGCAACCCAGGCTACCTAAGTATGATTCTCAATCAGAGACAACTAATGACACCTGCCTCTGATTGAGAACCATACTAGGCCGAAAACATAGAACTGCCCCAAAACATAGAAAAACAAACATAGACTGCCCACCCAACTCACGCCCTGACCATACTACATAAATACAAAACAGAAATAAAGGTCAGAACGTGACAGTACCCCCCCCCAAAGGTGCGGACTCCGGCCGCAAAACCTTGACCTATAGGGGAGGGTCTGGGTGGGCGTCTGTCCGCGGTGGCGGCTCTGGCGCGGGACGCGGACCCCACCTCATCATTGTCTTAGTCCGCCTTATTGTCCGCCTCCGTGGCTTACTCAGCATGACCACCCCTCTCAATGACCCCACTGGACAGAGGGGCAGCTCGGGACAGAGGGACAGCTGCTCGGGACAGAGAGACAGCTGCTCGGGACAGAGAGGCAGCTGCTCGGGACAGAGGGGCAGCTGCTCGGGACAGAGGGGCAGCTGCTCGGGACAGAGGGGCAGCTGCTCGGGACAGAGGGGCAGCTGCTCGGGACAGAGGGGCAGCTGGGCAAAGGGGCTCCGGCAGCGGCGCCGGACAGGCGGGGGGCTCCGGCAGCGGCGCCGGGCAGGCGGGAGGCTCCGGCAGAGGCGCCGGACAGGCGGGAAGCTCCGGCAGAGGCGCCGGACAGGCGGGAGGCTCCGGCAGAGGCGCCGGACAGGCGGGAGGCTCCGGCAGAGGCGCCGGACAGGCGGGAGACTCCGGCAGAGGCGCCGGACAGGCGGGAGACTCCGGCAGAGGCGCCGGACAGGCGGGAGACTCCGGCAGAGGCGCCGGACAGGCGGGAGACTCCGGCAGAGGCGCCGGACAGGCGGGAGACTCCGGCAGAGGCGCCGGACAGGCGGGAGACTCCGGCAGAGGCGCCGGACAGGCGGGAGACTCCGGCAGAGGCGCCGGACAGGCGGGAGACTCCGGCAGCGGCGCCGGACAGGCGGGAGACTCCGGCAGCGGCGCCGGACAGGCGGGAGACTCCGGCAGCGGCGCCAGACAGACAGGACCCCCTGCAGGGAGGAGACAGAGAGACAGCCTGGTGCGTGGGGCTGCCACAGGAACCACCAGACTGGGAAGACCTTCAGGAGGCTTGGGGTTAAGAGGAGGCACCTGAAGGACCGGGCTGTGGGGGAGCACTGGAGCTCTGGTGCGCAACCTTGGCACCACTTCCCCAGGCTGGATAACCACTCTAGCCCGGACCCTCCAGAGTGCAGGCACAGGTTGAACCGGGCTGTGGGTAAGCACGGGAGATCTAGTGCTTACTACACGCACCTCTCCCTTAGGCTCCATTCCCACATTCGCCCGGCACGAGCGGAGCGCGGGCAGAGGACGCACTGCACCCTCCCAGCGCCCCGGAGACACAGCACGCAGAGCCGGCGCAGGATACCCTGGGCCAAAACTGCGTACCGGCGACCAGACCCGCTGAGCAGGCACCATACGCCCTGGCTCGATGCCCGCACTCGCATGACACTCTCGGGGGGCTGTCCTATAGCGCACCGGGCTATGGACACGTACTGGCGACACCGTGCGCTTAACCGCATAACACGGTGCCTGCCCAGTATCTTGCTGCTTATAATAAGCACGAGGAGTGAGCGCAGGTCTGCTACCTGGCTTAGCTCCACCCCTCGTGTGCCCCCCCCCAAAAAATGTTTGGGGCTGTCTCTCGTACCTGTCGCACTGCCGTGCTGCCTTCGCCAACCTCATTCTCCTGTAACCTTCCTTGCACTGCTCCATCGAATCCCAGGCGGGCTCCGGCACTCTCCCTGGGTCGATGGCCCATCTGTCTATCTCCTCCCAAGTTGTGTAGTCCTGTGAAGCCGGCCGCTGTTGTTGTTGCTGCCGCTGCTGCTGCTGCTGTCGTCGCTGTTTTCTACCACGCCGCTTGGTCCTTGGTTGGTGGGTGATTCTGTCACGGCCGTCCTCCTCTTCATCTGAAGAGGAGAGGCGAGATGGATCTGAGGACCAATACGCAGCGTGGTAAGTGTCCATGGTGAATCTTTAATAAAGAAAGACTGAACACTATGCAAAAGAGTAACGAAAACAATAAACCAAATACGACCGTGAAGCTACAAAATGAGACCTGTGCTGACACAAGCCACTAACATAGACAATCACCCACAAACAAACAGTGCAACCCAGGCTACCTAAGTATGATTCTCAATCAGAGACAACTAATGACACCTGCCTCTGATTGAGAACCATACTAGGCCGAAAACATAGAACTGCCCCAAAACATAGAAAAACAAACATAGACTGCCCACCCAACTCACGCCCTGACCATACTACATAAATACAAAACAGAAATAAAGGTCAGAACGTGACACCAACAGAGGAAATTATCACCAAACCGATGCACTGTGATTGTCTATTATGCGGTGGGGAAAAAAGCCAGTGTTGGGTAAACAGTGGTTGATCCTGGCGAGCCTGTGTCACAACAGTTTGTTCAAAGGGGGTGAATGCTAATTACCATGGCGATGAGGCATCCAAAAAGATGTTGCTGCTGTCATGAGTAATGAGGTGGCATCAGTTGGCGGTGCGTGTGTGCCAACTGATGTCACCAACTCGTGAATATTCATTAATGGAACAGCTCATCTGACAGCACCGGTGATGGAGGCATGAGGAGTGCCATCCTGAGAAGCAGAAGGTTGAGGGTGGCCTGTTAGCATGGCCTGTTACCATAGCGATAGGTCTCCACTGTTAGTGAACTTTGTTATTCCTGACCAACTTTGCTTTACGAGTGCATTAATGTTGTTAAATAATGAGAGCAAGAATGTTTTGGGGTATTTGCTGTTTTTCAGTGACAGCAAATTATATCGCTTGGTGATAACATACTCTTTAACATTCAAATTATTTTATGCATTATAGAATGTAATACAATTTTTTCCTCAGGAAGATACACCTGTTGGGACTTTTTAGTATGATGGTGACGTGACAGTCATTTCCATGGTTAAATAAGATGTTATGAATGATATCTACAGTGATTGATTGGTTGTGATGGTGAAGAGATACAGTGCCTTGCGAAAGTATTCGGCCCCCTTGAACTTTGCGACCTTTTGCCACATTTCAGGCTTCAAACATAAAGATATAAAACTGTATTTTTTTGTGAATAATCAACAACAAGTGGGACACAATCATGAAGTGGAACGACATTTATTGGATATTTCAAACTTTTTTAACATATCAAAAACTGAAAAATTGGGCGTGCAAAATTATTCAGCCCCTTAACTTTCAGTGCAGCAAACTCTCTCCAGAAGTTCATTGAGGATCTATGAATGATCCAATGTTGACCTAAATGACTAATGATGATAAATACAATCCACCTGTGTGTAATCAAGTCTCCGTATAAATGCACCTGCACTGTGATAGTCTCAGAGGTCCGTTAAAAGCGCAGAGAGCATCATGAAGAACAAGGAACACACCAGGCAGGTCCGAGATACTGTTGTGAAGAAGTTTAAAGCCGGATTTGGATACAAAAAGATTTCCCCAGCTTTAAACATCCCAAGGAGCACTGTGCAAGCGATAATATTGAAATGGAAGGAGTATCAGACCACTGCAAATCTACCAAGACCTGGCCGTCCCTCTAAACTTTCAGCTCATACAAGGAGAAGACTGATCAGAGATGCAGCCAAGAGGCCCATGATCACTCTGGATGAACTGCAGAGATCTACAGCTGAGGTGGGAGACTCTGTCCATAGGACAACAATCAGTCGTATATTGCAGAAATCTGGACTTTATGGAAGAGTGGCAAGAAGAAAGGCATTTCTTAAAGATATCCATAAAAAGTGTTGTTTAAAGTTTGCCACAAGCCACCTGGGAGACACACCAAACATGTGGAAGAAGGTGCTCTGGTCAGATGAAACCAAAATTGAACTTTTTGGCAACAATGCAAAACGTTATGTTTGGCGTAAAAGCAACACAGCTGAACACACCATCCCCACTGTCAAACATGGTGGTGGCAGCATCATGGTTTGGGCCTGCTTTTCTTCAGCAGGGACAGGGAAGATGGTTAAAATTGATGGGAAGATGGATGGAGCCAAATACAGGACCATTCTGGAAGAAAACCTGATGGAGTCTGCAAAAGGCCTGAGACTGGGACGGAGATTTGTCTTCCAACAAGACAATGATCCAAAACATAAAGCAAAATCTATAATGGAATGGTTCAAAAATAAACATATCCAGGTGTTAGAATGGCCAAGTCAAAGTCCAGACCTGAATCCAATCGAGAATATGTGGAAAGAACTGAAAACTGCTGTTCACAAATGCTCTCCATCCAACCTCACTGAGCTCGAGCTGTTTTGCAAGGAGGAATGGGAAAAAAATTCAGTCTCTCGATGTGCAAAACTGATAGAGACTGTAGATGCCTTTCATCATAAACGTACAGAGCCCACCATTTTAGTCTGCTGCCATATCAAACATATTTCTGTTGTATGAGTCACATCTACCTTTTACTGCATAAAACAACATCAATCAACCTTTGTTTTAGCCTATAATAGGTAATCGCTTATTTTAAATTCTGTATGATGCCACGGATTCCATGGCAAACCTCACAATGTTGTATTTGCATAATACCTGTTAGACTACTGATTAAGGAGAATGTGAGCAAATGTTTTATCATTTTATACAGGTATCCTACTATCCTAGCACAAATTAAGTCATATTGTTTAGTTTTAGTTCCTGATACAGTGCACCTGATCAAAAGTAGTGCACTATGTAGAGAATAGGGTGCCATTTGGGATGCCGGGAGAGCGTTCAAGCAGGAGGCACATAGACTAACTCTGCACGACACATCGACTAACTCTGCATGGCACATCGACTAACTGCATGGTATATCGACTAACTCTGCACGGCACATCGACTAACTGCACGGCACATCGACTAACTCTGCATGGCACATGTAGGCACGTAGCGGCCTCAGCCCACTGAGACCAAGGAAAAAGCAATAGATTTCAGACTAATTTCTCCCCTGAAATATCGTTCTTGATTAATGAAAACATTCTTGGCAAACGCCAAGTCATGGCTAGAAGGGATCCATTTGTCAGATGTAACTTTTCGTAGCAGGTTAGGGAAAATAAACCAGCAGGTCAGGAGAATTAACATAGCAAGTTAGGAGAACTTGGTTAAGGTTAGGAAAATGGTTAGTTAGGGATAGTTAAAATGCAAAGAAATTATACTTTTGACATTAATTTGACAAAAGCTGGATCCCTTCTAGCCATGACCTGAAATATTAGGCTCTGCTTCGTACTACTATGGCTGACCCTGTAAAGCAACACATTTCACTGCACCTATCTATTCTACAGTACGTGACAATAAAACATCTTCATTTTTTTGGTGTCAAATCATTAGCAACCATGAAAAGCAGTTTATTCTGGGTTTAAACTGTGAAGATAAACCCATTGTCATTTGTTTCTGTCAGAGTGGTATTTTTTCATCTGGTCTGTGGGTGCTTTGTATAGTTCTTCTTTGTGTGTGTATAAGAAAACACCTCAGATCCTCAGTGATGTGGAGGTATTTTCAAAGCTGACACTGTGACAACTTCATTTTGAATGGAAAGACCTCAAGAGTCAAATTGACAGTTTTACACTTCCCCTATAAAGCAGGAGGTCTTGGACTCCGTCATATAAAGATGTATTACTGGGCTGCACAACTGCGTTTACGTAAACAATGGACAGTAGACTATCCTTGTGCATAGAGGAGTATCGAAGCCATAACATATAGGTGTTCCCCCACAGTTTCAATTTGAAGAACCCCTAAGGATACTCCAGGAACCTTTTCTTTTTAGAGTGCAGGCTACAGCAGAACACACATATTGTATGATAATATATAGGTATCCTTCCTATGTGATAATATGATGCACATATTAAGATACATTTCACAGTATAGAACATTTGTAAAAAAATAAATCCTACCTTAGTTTTCAAAACCTGTCACAATGACTCTTCTTGTGTCAAGTCCTTTTAACTCCTGACAGTCCATTTCTTGCTCAAAGCCATGAGTGGGCCTATGGCTGTGAAGTAGTCTCCTTCTAAGGCTGTTCGGAAGACTGGCTGTAGAGTCTATTTTTTCATTTTGAGTTAACTATAACCTGGGTGTCCTCTTTAGTCTGCTGCCATCAAATGCGCCTTGGTTCAGGTATGTTCAAAAACCTTTTTTCTGAGGGCTCTTTGTTGTTTTTTTCTTAAGGCTGAGGCTGTTAACTTACTGTGCATTCCACCCACTCTTTTGCTAGTTCAATCCCTCCAGTCGTTTCGAGACCCAAGCTCCCTACCTTTTTGCATGTTGTACAGCCTAGCTTTGGTATTCTATTAGGATCCCCATTAGCTGTTGCAAAAGCAGCAGTTACTCTTCCTGGGGTCCACACAAAACATGACATAAAACAGAACATTAATAGACAAGAACAGCTCAAGGACAGAAGTACATATGTTTTTTAAAAAGGCACACGTAGCCTACATATCAATACATACCCACAAACTATATTTGTCAAACAGGGGGAGGCGTTGTGCCGCGAGGTGTTTCTTTATCTGTTTTTTTAAAACCAGGTTTGCTGTTTATTTGAGCAATATGAGATGCAATAATGCAATGCAATAATGGCTCTATATTCTGGATTTGGGGACTTTGAAAAGACCCCTGGCGGCATGTCTGGTGGGGTGTGTGTGTGTGTCAGAGCTGTGTGTAAGTTGATTATGCAAACAACTTGGCATTTTCTACACATTAATGTTTCTTATAAAAATAAGTGATGCAGTCAGTTTGTCCTCAACTCTTAGCCAAGAGACTGGCATGCATAGTATTTATATCAGCCCTCTGATTACAATGAAGAGCAAGATGTGCCACTCTGTTCTGGGCCAGCTGCAGCTTAACTAGTTCTTTCCTTGCAGCACTGGACCACGTGACTGGACAATAATCAAGATTAGACTAAACTAGAGCCTATAGAACTTGCTTTTTGGAGTGTGGTGTCACAAAAACAGAGCATCTCTTCATTATGGACAGACCTCTCCCCATCTTTACAACCATTGAATCTATATGTTTTGACCATGACAGTTTATATTCTAAGTAATTTAGTCAACTTGTTCAACTGCCACACCATTTATTACCAGAGTCAGCTGAAGTCTAGAACTTAGGGAATGATTTGTACCAAATACAATGCTCTTAGTTTTAGAGATCTTCAGGACCAGTTTATTACTGGCCACCCATTCCAAAACAGATTGCTACTCTTTGTTAAGGGTTTCAGTGACTTCAGCTGTGGTTGCTGATGCGTATATGGTTGAATCATCAGAATTATTGTTCTTATTGTGGACACACATGCTTTGTTTAATGCCAGTGGCAGGTCTTTGGTAAAAATAGAAGAGTAGAGGGCCTGCATGACAAGCCAGGGGTTATACGTTTGCTTGTTCTTGAATTGCAAATTGCACCTGCTCCAATCACCATTTTTTATTTGACTTTCCCACGTTTCAAACTCAGTAAGGAGACTACTAGCCTTGGCTACGTGACGAGGTTAAGTAGGGATCTCTTCACTAGCTGACCACCACTACAAAGACCTGTGTCAAGATCAGTTCCTTACCCCAACGACCTTACCACATAACCTCTATGTACAAATAAGCCAGCATGTCTGGAATCAGTGTGGCAGGATAGGATGATTACACAGAAGGATCACTGCGCTTTTAAATGATGGACTTGCTGGGGGTCGGGAGAAATAACTATTAGAATGTTTAAAGTGTGAACTGTGATACAATTAATAAAACATGCCACGAGAGGTACCGGATCCGGGAAAATAGGAGCCGGAACGAACAAAGTCAAATCTGAGAGGGGCCGGATCCTGTTCCGGCAGGATCTGGCTCAAATTAAGCACTGGTTAGTAGGTGCCAGGCGCACCGGTTTGAGTGTGTCAAGAACTGCAACGCTGGTGGGTTTTTCATGCTCAAGTTTCCTGTGTGTATCACGAATGGTCCAACTCCAAAAGGACATCCAGCCAACATGACACAACTGTGGGAAGCATTGGAGTCACCATGGACCAGCATCCCTGTGGAATGCTTTTGACGCCTTGTAGAGTCAAAGGGGGGTGCAAAACAATATTAGGAATGTGTTCCTAATGTTTGTACACTCAGTGTATTCACTACTTCGGGTCCAAGGTGTTGAAGGAAAAGACAGACAATCCAATGATTCTCAATTCCATTTGTATTTGGGTAAAAGGGGGCCGAATACTTTCGCAAGGCACTGTACATAAATTCATGACGTGGAAAAAACGAATATCGCCAGGCACCCCTATTTGGAGTAACCTCCAGTGTTTAATGACAACACCTTTAAGTCCAGGCTCCAAAGCGGCATCATGAATTTTGAACATGTGCACTATGATGGATCTCCATCATTCAATACAGAGTTACACATAAACAAACGTACAGTCAATAACACAATAGAAAAAGCTATGTACGGCCTCCCGGGTGGTTAAAGTGGTTAAGGCTGCTGTGCTGCAGCGCCAGCTGTGCCACCAGAGACTCTGGGTTCGCGCCCAGGCTCTGTCGTAACCGGCCGCAACCGGGAGATCCGTGGGGCGACGCACAATTAGCATTGCGTCGTCCGGGTTAGGGAGGGCTTGGCCGGTAGGGATATCCTTGTCTCATCGCGGACCAGCGACTCCTGTGGCGGGCAGGGCACAGTGCGCGCCAACCAAGGTTGTGTCACGAACCGGCTCAAAGCCCGTAACAAAGGGAGATAACGTGGAGATAAGGACTAACAAAATATATATTTATTAACTAAAGCAACTAAGAAAAATATACAATGGTGTGTGTGTAATCAGTAATCAGTAGTGTAAGTGAGTGTTTTGCATGCATGAATGTGATAATGCAGGGTGTTGAAAGGTGCCAAAGCAAACAAACAAACAAACAAAAGGCCACCAAGAACCACACCACAATCTACAAAGGTGTCTGCATGGAGAGAGTCTCTTCCATGAATGTGGAAGAGGTCTATTTATCCTGGGGGACACCTGGCCCAGGTGTTTCCCATGAAGCTGACGACCCTCCCAACTCCACCCACCAGCATCCTAATATCAGCATCCACATTGTATATAGACTTGTTTATACTTTATTATTGACTGTATGTTTGTTTTACTCCATGTGTAACTCTGTGTTGTTGTATCTGTCGAACTGCTTTGCTTTATCTTGGCCAGGTCGCAATTGTAAATGAGAACTTGTTCTCAACTTGCCTACCTGGTTAAATAAAGGTAAAATAAAAAAATAAAAAAATACATAAGGAAACAAGAACAAAGACAGAATACGTCAGACAGAGTGGGAGGGTCATCACAGTTGCCAGGTGCACGGTATTTCCTCCGACACATTGGTGCGGCTGGTTTCCGGGTTGGATGCGCGCTGTGTTAAGAAGCAGTGCGGCTTGGTTGGGTTGTGTATCGGAGGACGCATTACTTTCAACCTTCATCTCTCCTGAGACGGACAGGAGTTGTAGCGATGAGACAAGATAGTAGCTACTAACAATTGAATACCACAAAATTGGGGAGAAAAAAGGGGGTAAAAATTCAATGAAAAAAATAAGAAAAAAGCAATGTACAGTGTGTGCAAATGTAGAAGAGTAGGGAGGGCAGGCAATAAATAGGCCATGTAGATGAAATAATTACAATTTAGCATTAACACTGGAGTGATAGAAGTGCAAGTAGAGATACTGGGGTGCAAAAGAGCAAGAGGATAAGTAACAATATGGGGATGAGGTAGTTGGGTGTGCTATTTACAGATTGGCTGTGTACAGGTACAGTGATCGGTAAGCTGCTCTGACAGCTGATGCTTAAAGTTAGAGAGGGAGATATAAGAATCCAGCTTCAGTGATTTTTGAAATTCGTTCCAGTCATTGGCAGCAGAGAACTGGAAGGAAAGGTGGCTGAAAGGTGGCCAAAGTAAGTGATGGCTTTGGGGGTGACCAGTGAAATATACCTGCTGGAGTGCGTGCTACTGGTGGGTGTTGCTATGGTGACCAGTGAGCTGAGATAAGGCGGGGCTTTACCTAGCATAGACTTATAGATGACCTGTAGCCAGTGGGTTTGGCGACGAATATGTAGTGAGGGCCAGCCAACGAGAGTATACAGGTCGCAGTGGTGGGTAGTATATAGGGCTTTGGTGACAAAAGGCATGGCACTGTGATAGACTACATCCAGTTTGCTGTGTCTTTGTGAGACGCAGAGTAGGTGAACAGATGATCTATACATGTGTATTTCCAACCGTAAAGCATGGAGGAGGAGGTGTGATGGTGCTTTGCTGGTGACACTGTCTGTGATTTATTTAGAACTCAAGGCACACTTAACCAGCATGGCTACCACAGCATTCTGCAGCGATACGACATCCCATCTGGCTTGCGCTTAGTGGGACTATCATTTGTTTTTCAACAGGACAATGACCCAACACACCTATTTGACCAAGAAGGAGCATGATGTAGTACTGCATCAGATGACCTGGCCTCTACAATCACCCTCAACCTTCAAATACAACATATATTTTGATTTGCTTAACACAGCTTCATATGAGTTATTTCATAGTTTTGATGTCTTCACTACTATTCTACAATGTAGAAAATAGTAAAAATAAAGAAAAACTTGGGAACGAGTAGGTGTCCAAACTTTTGACTGGTACTGTAGAAAACAGATGCATTGGAACTTTAATGTTTACCTTGATTAATTAGTGTTCAGTTTGAGGTAGTCAGCTCGTCAGACTGGAAACATACCAAGAGCTCTTGTGGCAAATAGGACCACTTAACTGATTCTCACCATTTGTTTTGCGGCATTGCAGTATTCGTTTCCACCAAACCCTCTCCCTCGTTGGGAAGAGAATAATCCATGGCTGATTGTTCAACACACATAGACTCTCCCTTTCTTTTCTCTGCAGCAATCAGTCGATGCCTTCGTCCCAAATGGCACCCTATTCTCTTATAGTGCACTACTTTTACCTGTGCACATAGAGCTCTGGTTAAAAGTAGTGCACAACATAGGGAGGGCTCTGGTCAAAAGCAGATAGGGTGTCATTTGTGACAGACCCAAACAATGCAAATAGCCCTGGTGGGAGATGGTTGACTAAGGAAGTGTGGCCTCGGTCAGAGGTTTGATAATGCCTTCCTGGGGATATAGAATGTGTCATACTAGTAATACAATTGTGATAACAGTTTACCCTTGAGAAAGGCGAGTACATGATATGACAAAATACAGACATTTTAGGGACTAGAACATTTGTTCATCTTTTAAGCGTTTTCTGCATTGTTCCGCTCAAATTAATATCTATTTTGAGAATGTTGAATGGTTAATAAAAAATATATACTGTAGTAAAATACATAATAACAAGCATATTTGATTTGACTGAATTTCTTAATATGCAACGACGGTTTGAATAAAATTCCCTTTAATCAAAGAAAAGGAAAACCCCAAATTAACGTTGCAAGGTATTCCCTGAGCTTCATCAGTCTGCAAAAAAGGAGTGTCCATTCCCAGCTAGCACACAACGTTCTTAGATTTTGGTGAGAGTGTGGTTGTCCTCTGGTTATTTGCATACAATCTTCCCACAACTCTCTGGGAATGGTGCAGGATAGCTGCTTAGCTTTGGAACATTCTCAACACATTTAAAGAACTTGACAAAAGGTATTTCATTACTTTAACAGAACGTTTCCTAAAAGTTGAAATATGGTTACATTTAATTTAAATTTGGGTAATTTTCTAGGAACGTTCTCCAACTGGTTTTACATTGGGAATGTTCTCAAATAGTTCAGAGAACGTTGAGAAACAACGTTCTTCTGTGGGAATTTCATTACTTCAGCATAACGTTTCCTCATGGTTCTATTTAGTAATTTTCTCAAAATTTTCTGAGAACTTTCCATAAAAACCCCCCAAAAACTTGAGTAATGTTCAGAGAACATTCTAAGAATGTTATTTAAAAACATATACTTTCCATTCTCAGCATCAACAAAACTCTCTATCCTCTCTTGTTAAGTGTGCTCAGGTGTGTTGGCTTTACCCACTAATTGGCAACACCTGATCTTAATGAGGGCTTGTTTCCTTTGAAATGGGGTCTGTTTGAATAGACTAAAATGAACAACTTTGTTTGTGTAAAAAACCTGGCATGATAGCTCCATGGCATGCTAACAGTGGATAGAGAATCCCATTGATAGAGAACAAAAGAGGTTTTAATCTCAATAATGATTTACATGACTAATGCCTAAGGAAATTAATTTCCATGTGTCCTATCTGTGCCTGGAGTTGTAAAAAGTTAACCTGAAATAAGCTAGTGTTATTAAGTCTTATTAAAACATTCAGTCACAGTTTTAAAGGCCCAAAGCAGCTGTTTTCAACTAACTTCTGTGTAACAATTAAATACGGTACTGTATTATATTTCCATTAAAATCGGCAAAAAAACATTTCCCAAGCAAGAATTTTGCTAAGACTGTCTGGGAGTGGTCTGAGAGGGGAGGGGAAAAACTGAAAACTAGCTGTTTTTGGCAGAGAGGTTTGGAACTCTCTATGCTATTGGTCTATTAACCAATTTAACGCATGGGCATGTCACCATGGAAAACCAAAATAGTTAAGGTCCTGTGTAGACAGTGGTGGAAAACCACTCAATTGTAATACTTGAGTAAAGGTAAAGATACCTTAATAGAAAATGACTCAAATACAGAGCATTTGGAAAGTATTCAGACCCCTTGACTTTTTCCACATTTTGTTACGTTACAGCATTATTCTAAAATGGATTACATTGTTTTTTCCCTCATCAACCTACATAATGACAAATCAAAAACATTTTTTTAGAATTTTTTGTTAATTTACATAAGTATTCAGACCATTTACTCAGTACTGTGCTGAAGCACCTTTGGCAGCGATTACAGCACCGAGTCATCTTGGGTATGATGCTACAAGCTTGGCACACCTGTATTTGGGGAGTTTCTCCCATCTTCTCTGCAGATCCTCTCAAGCTCTGTCAGGTTGGATGGGGAGGGTTGCTGCACAGCTATTTTCAGGTCTCTCCAGAGATGTTCGATCAGGTTCAAGTCCGGGCTCTGGCTGGGCCACTCAAGGACATTCAGAGACTTGTCCCGAAGCCACCCCTGCATTGTCTTGGCTGTGTGCTTAGGGTTGTTGTCCTGTTGGAAGGTGAACCTTTGCCCCTCCTGAGAGCTCTGGAGCAGGTTTTCATCAAATATCTCTCTATACTTTGCTCCGTTCATCTTTCCCTTGATCTTGACTAGTCTCTCAGTCCCTGCCGCAGAAAAACATCCACACAGCATGATGCTGCCACCACCATGCTTCACCGTAGGGATGGTGCCAGGTTTCCTCCAGATGTGACGCTTGGCATTCAGGCCAATGCGTTCAATCTTGGTTTCATCAGACCACAGAATCTTGCTTCTCATGGTCTGAGAGTCCAATAGGTGCCTTTTGGCAGACTCCAAATCGGCTGTCATGTGCCTTTTACTGAGGGGTGGTTTCCGTCTGGCCGATCTACCATAAAGGCCTGATTGGTGGAGTGCTGTAGAAATGTTCTGTGCCGATGTTCTCCCATCGGCAAAGAGGAATTCTGAAGCTCTGTCAGAGTGACCATTGGGTTCTTGGTAACCTTCCTGACCAAGACCCTTCTCCCCCGATTGCTCAGTTTGGCCGGGCGGCCAGCTCTAGGAAGAGTCTTGGTGGTTAAGAATAATGGAGGCCACTGTGTTCTTGGGGAAATTCAAAGCTGCAGAAATGTTTTGGTACTCTTCCCCAGATCCGTGCCTCGACACAATCCTGTCTCGGCGCTCTACGGACATTTCCTTCGACCCCATGGCTTGTTTTTTGCTCTGACATGCACTGTCAACTGTGGGACCTTTTATAGATAGGTGTATGCCTTTCCAAATCATGTCCAATCAATTGAATTTACCACAGGTGGACTCCAATCAAGTTGTACAAACATCTAAAAATGTTCAATGGGAACAGGATGCACCTGAGCTCAATTTCGAGTCTCATAGCAAAGCGTCTGAATAGTTATGTAAATAAGGTATTTGTTTTTTA
Organism: Oncorhynchus mykiss; assembly: GCF_013265735.2. NCBI lineage: Eukaryota > Metazoa > Chordata > Actinopteri > Salmoniformes > Salmonidae > Oncorhynchus > Oncorhynchus mykiss. The sequence continues at coordinate 31,963,354 of NC_048568.1, forward strand.
TGTTTAATAAATGTGCAAATAATTCAAAAAAACTGTTTTCACTTTGTCATTATAGGGTATTGTGTGTAGATAGATGAGGGAAAAAAGGGAATTTAGAACGAGGCTGTAATGTAAAAAAATGTAGAAAAAGGGAAGGGGTCTGAATACTTTCCGAATGCACTGTAAAAGTGAAAGTCATCCAGTAAAATCCTACTTGAGTAAAAGTCTAAAAGTATTTTGTTTTAACTATATTTAAGTATCAATAGTAAATGGAATTGCTTAAGTATCAAACGTAAAAGTATAAATATTTTCAAATTCCTTATATTAAGCAAAAAAGACAGCACAATTTTTACAAATAGCCAGGCACACTCCAACACTCAGACATAATTTACAAACAAAGCATTTGTGTTTACCAATTCCATGAGATCAGATGCAGTAGGGAAGAACAGAATGTGAATTGGACCATTTTCCTGTCAAAATGTAAGAAGTACTTTTGGGTGTCAGGGAAAATGTTTGGAGTAAAAAGTATACTGAACAAAAATATAAACGTAACATGCAACAATTTCAACGATTTTACTGAGTTACAATTCATAGAAGGAAATCAGTCAATTGAAATAAATTCATTAGGCCCTAATCTATGGATTTTACATGACTGGGCAGGGGTGCAGCCATGGGAGGTCTGTGGTTGTGAAGCCGGTTGGAAATTTTGCCAAATTCTCTAAAACAACAATGGAAGCCGTTTTTGGTAGAGAAATTAAACTTAAATTCTCTGGAAACAGCTCTGGTGGACAATCATGCAGTCAGCATGCCAATTGCACGCTCCTTCAAAACTTGAGACATCTGTGGCATTGTGTTGTGTAATACAACTGCAAATTTTAAAGTGGCCTTATATTGTCCCCAGCACAAAGGGCACCTGTGTAATGGTTATGCTGTAATCAGCTTCTTGATATGCCACACCTGTCAAGTGGATGGATTATCTTGGCAAAGGAGAAACATGCTCACCAATAGGGATGTAAACTAATTTGTTTACATTTGAGAGAAATAAGCTTTTTGTGCATATGGAACATTTCTGGGACATTTTATTTCAGTTCATGAAACATGGGACCAACACCTTACATGTTGCGTTCATATTTTTGTTCAGTGTTATTATTTTCTTTAGGAATATAGTGAAATAAAAGTTAAAGTTTGCAAAAATATAAATAGTGAAGTAAAGTACAGATACCCCCCAAAATTCTTAAGTAGTCCTTTAAAGTATTTTTACTTAAGTGCTTTACCCCACTGTGTGTAGATTGTATTTTCAACTAGCAACTATCAGGAAATAACACTGATACATTTCTATCACACTTGTACAGTGTTAGTTTCATCAGCTGTTGTATAAACACAGGAAAACGTCATTTTCACTGCACTGGGCCTTTTGAGGAAGTTATCCTTGCTGGTGGATGTGACAATAAAACATATACACAGAGTGTACAAAACATTGAGTTGCACCCCCTTTTGCCCTCAGAACAGCCTCAATTAATTTGTCGGGGCATGGACTCTACAAGGTGTCGAAAGCGTTCCACAGGGGTGCTGGCCCATGTTGACTCCAATGCTTCCCAAAGTTGTGTCAAGTTGGCTGGATGCCCTTTGGGTGGTGGACCATTCTTGATACACACAGGAAACTGTTGAGTGTGAAAAACCCAGCAGCGTTGCAGTTCTTGACATTCTCAAACCGGTGCGCCTGGCACCTACTACCATACCCCGTTCAAAGGCACTTAAATATTTTATCTTGCCTATTCACTCTCAATGGCACAAATACAGAAACCATGTCTCAATTGTCTCAAGGCTTAAAAATCCTTCTTTAACCTGTCTCCTCCCCTTCATCTACACTGATTGAAGTGGATTTAACAACTGACATCAATAAGAGATCATAACTTTCACCGGGATTCACCTGATCAGTCTGTCGTGGAAAGAGCAGGTGTTCCTAATGTTTTGTACACTCAGTGTACAGTGGGGCAAAAAAGTATTTAGTCAAATCTTACTTGTTTGTAGGTGACCAAATACTTATTTTCCACCATAATTTGCAAATAAATTCATTAAAATTCCTACAATGTGATTTTCTGGATTTTTTTCTCTGATTTTGTCTGTCATAGTTGAAGTGTACCTATGATGAAAATTACAGGCCTCTCTCATCTTTTTAAGTGGGAGAACTTGCACAATTGGTGGCTGACTAAATACTTTTTGGCCCCACTGTATGTTACTGTTGTGTTTCATATATGTGATTCAGAATTCATCTGAATTCTATGATTCTGCTCTGGCAGAAACGTCATGATGGTGTAATAGTCTACTGATACAGTTGTTGTTTAGTTAAATATATGCTACATAAGAGGCACCAGGGTCAGAAACTAACTGCTAACCTCACCACTTGACCAATCAGATCAGCCCTGAAAAAGAGCTGATGTGAAAATATCTGATGTGATTGGTCAAAAGACAAATTAGTGGAAAACAATTGGGCTGCATATCTAAACGCAGCCAAAAATAACCTCACTAAGGTACTGTTTTCTGTTATTCAAGAGGTACAGTATATAACACTGTCAATGGCCATGATGACAGATACCTGATGCTTTGGATTTGTGTGTGATAGATGCTGTAGCTGTTTATCTGGTAAATCAAAATAAAATATGAAGTGGATGATGTAACAGTTTGTCTTCCATTGGAGAAACATGCTGTGAAATATGGTATATCGGTCTTCGCTGGGCCTTTCTATACTCATTAAAAATATCTGGTCACATTTTTCTGATACAGTTGACATCTATCTGCAGGAGGGCTGGGTATGAAGGGAAAAGAGATCCCTTTCAAGTGTACAATTATATTTATGTAATGGCGAACATCTCTGGAGAGACCTGTAAATAGCTGTGCAAGATACCCTCCCCATCCAACCTGACAGAGCTTGAGAGGATCTGCATAGAACAATGGGAGAAACTCCCCAAATAAAGGTTTTCCAAGCTTGTAGCGTTATACCTAAGAAGACTCAATAATGTAATTGCTTCCAAAGGTGCTTCAAAAAGTACTGAGTAAAGGGTATGACTACTTATGTAAATGTAATATTTCTGTTTTTTATTTTGAATAAATTTGCAAACATTTCTAAAAACCTCTATATGGGGTATTCTGTGATGATTGATGAGGAAGAAAAACAATTTAATCCATTTTAGAATAAGGCTGAATACTTTCCGAAGGCACTGTATATGGTATATGCGAGGTCTCTAGCTGAATGTTGCAGTTTCTAGTCTCCTGGTGCCTTGAATATACCATGTCCATTTTAATAAAAACAAACATATCTAAGTGTGCCTAATTCTCACATTTTTGGACCCTTCCCGCTAATAACATGTTTTCATTGTCAGTAGTATTTAAGATCTTGGATCCCGGGTTACATCATTATTGGAGCTCATAATTGCGGTAAATTAATTACATGGGGGAGCATCTGCGAAGGATTGAGAGGAGTAATTTTCTAAGATCTTCAAAAAATAAATATACCTCCTGGCTCTGAGTGAGGCTTTGAAGTGTTTCTCAATCCCAATCAAGCGCCTTAATGGGCCAATTGCAACCATCGAAAGCCACAAGATTATCGCCATCTAATCTGTTGTTAAACCATCAATATGTGCTAAAATAACGTGAGCTCAAGTGATCTACTGGTTTATTCTTGTGGGTTTTTCGATGCAAACAAGCTTAGTTTAGATTGCAGGCGCATGTAACTTCCTGCTAGTAGCGTTTTAAGAAATCCTGCAGTAACCTGTAGGACTGCATGAAGGTCTGTCAGTTAGTTACAATCGAGACAATATCTCTTTCAACGAAGTACAAACCTGACCATTAATGTAATCAGAAAAGCATTAGAAAACTGAAAAAGTTTGCTGCTTCATTCAGTGTCTTCAGATATTTTTGTCAATGTTACTATGGAATACTGAAGTATAATTACAAAAGCATTTCAAAAGTGTCAAAGGCTTTTATGACAATTACATGAAGTTGATGCAAAGAGTCAATATTTGCAGTGTTGACCCTTCTTTTTCAAGACCTCTGCAATCCGCCCTGGCATGTTGTCAATGAACTTCTGGGCCACATCCTGACTGATGGCAGCCCATTCTTGCATAATCAATGCTTGGGAGTTTGTCAGAATTTGTGGGTTTTAGTTTGTCACATCCACCAGTTTGTCCACCCGTGTTCAGTACCCTGACGGTTTAGTCTGATCATGATTAAAAATTATGGATTTAGCAACAAAAGTTGAAATATTTAATATCAGCCTTATTTTGTAAAGCTACGCACAGTCTCTCTTGGTATACTAGACTATTATCCTCCCCACCATTACATTTCCGCAAATACATATTTCATTGTCACTCTCATCACCTGGGGGACCTGTCCCAGACTGTCCCAGGGAAATTATACTAAATCAGGATTTTAGTGGAGTCTGTGGAGCTTTATAGAAAAACTGACAAATTGACACATTTATTGGAGACTGGCTTGTTTTCTAAATTATTTACTTGTTCATAAGGTAGTGTTAACAGAATGAGAAGTCAGTGTGTAATGATAATAAGTATGTAAGAGAGAAGAGTTTAGCCTAGGGATATATCAAGTATCTCGATATATCAAGTATACCATATGTATCCTCTGGTGAACAAGTTTTTTCAACATCTCCAAACCTCCCACAATAATGTAGCAAGGCCATTCAAATGTACATTTGCAAAACAATATGAAATACATAACTTCCATCAATAAATACTCCGAAAATTGAAATAATTAGAACGCGGTAACATATTATTCATAAGATAGTACATACAGTGGATTCGGAAAGTATTCAGACCCCTTGACTTTTTCTACATTTTGTTACGTTTATTCTAAAATGGATTAAACAAAAAATGTTCCCCATCAATCTACACACAATATACCATTATGACAAAGCAAAAACAGGGTTTTATACATTTTTGCAAATGTATTAAAAATGTAAAACAAAAATACCTTCTTTACATAAGTATTCAGACCCTTTGCTATGAGAGCTCAGGTGCATCCTGTTTCCATTGATCATCATCGAGATGTTTCTACAACTTTGAGTCCACCTGTGGTAAATTAAATTGATTGGACAGTTGACAGTGCATGTCAGAGCAAAAACCAAGCCATGAAGTCGAAGGGATTGTCCGTAGAGGTTCCGAGACAGGATTGTGTCGAGGCACAGATCTGGGGAAGGGTACCAAAAAATGTCTGCAGCATTGAAGGTCCCCAAGAACACAGTTGCCTCCATCATTCTTAAATTGAAAAAGTTTGGAACCAACAAGACTCTTCCTAGAGCTGGCCGCCCGGCCAAACTGAGCAATCGGGGAGAAGGGCCTTGGTCAGGGAGCTGACCAAGAACCCGAAGGTCACTCGGACAGAGCTCCAGAGTTCCTCTGTGGAGATGGGAAAACCTTCCAGAAAGACAACCATCTCTGCAGCACTCCACCAATCAGGCCTTTATGGTAGAGTGGCCAGACGGAAGCCACTCCTCGGTAAAAGGCACATGACAGCCCGCTTGGAGTTTGCCAAAAGGCACCTAAAGAACTCTCAGACCATGAGAAACAAGATTCTCTGGTCTGATGAAACTAAGATTGAACTCTTTGGCCTGAATGCCAAGCGTCCCTTCTGGAGGAAGGACAACAACAGGACAACAACCCTAAGCACACAGCCAAGACAACGCAGGAGTGGCTTCAGGGCAAGTCTCTGAATGTCCTTGAGTGGCCCAGCCAGAGCCCAGACTTGAACCCAATCATACATATCTGGAGACCTGAAAATAGCTGTGCAGCGACACTCCCCATCCAAACTGACAGAGCTTGAGAGGATCTGCAGAGAAGAATGGGAGAATCTCTCAAAATACAGGTGTGCCAAGCTTGTAGCGTCATATCCAAGAAGACTTGAGGCTGTAATCACCGTAATCGATGGTTCAACAAAGTACTGAGTAAAGGGTCTGAATCCTTATGTAAATGTACTGTTTCAGTTTTTTTTTTTTTTATACATTTCCAAAAATTTCTAAAAACCTGTTTTTGCTTTGTCATTATGGAGCAGTTTGTGTAGATTGATGAGGGCAAAATAACAATTTAATCAATTTTAGAATAAAGCTGTAACGTAACAAAATGTGGAAAAAGTCAAGGTGAACTTCCCTGTGTAAATGAAGTTAAAATAAAATAAGGTAACATATCCAGCATAAATACATTTCATCAAGTGCTCACTTGGAGTAGGGGTGAAGTTGTTTAGTCTTAGCCTTCTTGGAGAGTCCAACCCTGATGGGACGTGTGCATGTTTTCAGAGGCTCCAATCTTTTTGGTTGCTCAGGCTTTCCTGGGGGCAAGGAGACAAGAATAAATACATTATTTAGTACTGTACTTATGTGTGTGAACAGACTACCACCTGCTGCATACAGTACAGTGTAGTGTACAATATCTAGGCCTCCAATTAACAGGCCAGATATGTTAGAGAGCTGCTGTCGATAGCATGATGCTCCAAGAGCTGTAAAAGGACTCAGTGAATAAATAACTATCTCCAATTACTGAAACGCCTTACTTCAACTAAAACCTTTTACAACCTGCTGATTTTTAACAAAATACTCCCCTCAGAGTGGGAATGTGTAACCCACTTTGGTTTAACTGGTCCAGGCATGGGAGAAACATGAACGCAGGAGACCACAGCTTGCATTTCTCATCTGCTCCTTGCCCCCTGGAGTGATCTGTCGACACAATCCAATAATAATACCGTCATGTTAAGGCAGGATTACTCTGTTCATGTTTTGATAAGCTATCACTGTCCCCACAACAACAACAACAACAAAACAGTTTTTTCTATGGCTGTGTTTTAATTCTATTGTTGCATATAATTTTGGAATGTGTATTGATAGTCTGCAAATTGACAACAAGAAAGAAAAAAAACACCATCCGATAGGTGTCGGATTGATGCAATAAAAATAAAAATACAAACTACTCAGTTAACATTCTTGTTAGGGTTACATCAAAAAACTTGTTTTCTGAGACATCTTTATGCAAGACATTTATCTAGAGAGTGAAGTATCAGACCAAGGCCTTTTGTTCAATGTCGAATCACACCAACCTTTGTGCTTGACTGAAGAGTACATGGAGTCCTCTCCTTCTGTGCTGTGATGACAGCATTCAAGAGGCACCTCCTGCTCGCAGTCAAGGCCCCCAGTGGTACATGTAGTTTCTGGTTCTGCTTGATATGTTTTCAGACCGTGGTCACCATCTCCCATTGATGTGCCTCCACGTGGTTCGTCTTCCACTGCAAACTGGCTGCTTGGACGGTCACTACTGCTCCGTCTAGGAGATGAGAGCGATAATACTTTATTAAAGGGATAGTTCGGGATATGAAGGAAGTTCATAAGGAGGTCGTTTCGTGTGCCAATGCTAGCTGATCCCGAAGACTTCCGGTCTTTGTGCTAACACTAGTTAGAATTGGCTTGCAAAACTACCTCTAACTTTCTTCATACTGGATGCAGATACATAAAAATGGTATCCTGGAGTTCACCTGACTCTGGGGAAGTACATAAGAAGCTTAATTGCCAAAATCCAAAAGTATCCCTTTAATCCCCAAAGGGAAATGAGTTAGTCACACAGTAACCATAATAAAAACAATAGAAACACTCACGTCATTAAATCAGTGTTGTCCTCCTCAGCTCCAGGGTCCCTAACGCTGCACTGTTCAGACGTTGCTCTTTTGGATGATTGATAACCTGCCTCGTCACTGATCTCGAAATACAAACTGAGCTCTTCCATGACCATGTCGAACCTCTCCTTTATTTCAAACTCTGGGAAGTCATGGGTTTCAGAGACCGGATGGATGTTTTTGTCAGAGGTGAGAGTTGGGAGTTTTGCCTGAGGGGGAGAATCAAACTGGGAAGTTTCACAGAAAAGAATAGAAGACTGGCAAGGCATTTCTGGACTCAATGATGGAGAGATTTGGGGTGAGATAAAGTCAGGGACAGGAACTTCATTAAACTTGGTGTTTTCACAGTGAAAAAATCCCTTCTCAGCTTCTTCTTGGCACTGGTCCTCTTCTTCCTCTGCTATGTCCTCTTCATCACTCTCTCCTGAGTGCATAGTGCCACCAGCACTGTGGTGTTGGAACTCAGTTTTAAACGTTCGACTGGGCGAGCTGCTGAGGAGAGGGCTGTGCTCCAGGCCATTGGTGTCAAGGGGACAGAGCTGGATCTTTTCAAATGTGTCAAACCCAGCTGGCACACAGTCAGAGAGAATGTGTGCCGCAGATGGCATGACTGAGACTGATCGGTCCTCCTCTCGGTCCCGTACTGTGTCATCCTCTGGGTTAGAATCTGATCCTGGGACGACAGCATCGTTGGGTACTGAGGTGAAAGGGACCACATGATTGTTTTCAATCTTGAGTAGTGCTTCAGTTCCGTCGGTGTGATCAACTGCTGGATCCTCCTTGGCAGCCTGCAAGAGAACAGTTCCAGGTGTAGCTTCTGCAGGAAGGTGGAGTATTGGTAGGTTGGCAATTTTGGGCGAGTTGTTGATCCACTCACCAGTCATCGCACCTATGACCCCTGTGCTTAGCATGTCACATCGAGGTATCATTCCAAGTTCCTGGTTCACTGAATCGACATGCAGGTCAGTTTCTGTAACACTGTCACCATTTTCCTCCATTATCCCATCCAGAACTGCGTACTCAGATGGAAAACTAACAGTCTCAAGTGTCTTTAGATAGTCTTTAATGGTAGAAACCTGGCCAGCTGGGTCCCATTCCTCACAAAGGTGTTTTGCTGAGTCAGAACTTACTTTGCTTCCCTCTTCAGCATCATAACTCTCTTCATGGCCAGGAGTGCTGCTGAGAAGTGGCTCCCAATGATGGATCCCCTGGCTGCTTGTGTCATGTTCCTCCGTTGTGCAGCTGCACTGTTCCACCAATAACTGACAGGTGTCTTCATATTCACCTTTGAGTTGGGTTCCATTTTGAGCATCAAAATATAAAGAGAGCTCCAAAGTAGCATTCCTGACATATTCAGCAGTCCTCAAGAGGAAATCTTCTGGTTGTGGTGGGTGGAGAGGAGACGTGGTATATTCTGGTTGTGGTGGGTGGAGAGGAGACGTGGTATATTCTGGTTGTGGTGGGTGGAGAGGAGACGTGGTATATTCTGGTTGTGGTGGGTTGAGAGGAGACGTGGTATATTCTGGTTGTGGTGGGTGGAGAGGAGGCGTGGTATATTCTGGTTGTGGTGGGTGGAGAGGAGACGTGGTATATTCTGGTTGTGGTGGGTTGAGAGGAGACGTGGTATATTCTGGTTGTGGTGGGTGGAGAGGAGGCGTGGTATATTCTGGTTGTGGTGGGTGGAGAGGAGGCGTGGTATATTCTGGTTGTGGTGGGTGGAGAGGAGACATAGTATATTCTGATTGTGGTGGGTGGAGAGGAGATGTGGTATATTCTGGTTGTGGTGGGTGGAGAGGAGACGTGGTATATTCTGGTTGTGGTGGGTGGAGAGGAGGCGTGGTATATTCTGGTTGTGGTGGGTGGAGAGGAGACGTGGTATATTCTGGTTGTGGTGGGTGGAGAGGAGACGTGGTATATTCTGGTTGTGATGGGTGGAGAGGAGAAGTGGTATATTCTGGTTGTGATGGGTGGAGAGGAGACGTGGTATATTCTGGTTGTGGTGGGTGGATAGGAGACATAGTATATTCTGGTTGTGATGGGTGGAGAGGAGACGTGGTATATTCTGGTTGTGGTGGGTGGAGAGGAGACATAGTATATTCTGGTTGTGGTGGGTGGAGAGGAGACGTGGTATATTCTGGTTGTGGTGGGTGGAGAGGAGGCGTGGTATATTCTGGTTGTGGTGGGTGGAGAGGAGACGTGGTATATTCTGGTTGTGGTGGGTGGAGAGGAGACATAGTATATTCTGGTTGTGGTGGATGGAGAGGAGGCGTGGTATATTCTGGTTGTGGTGGGTGGAGAGGAGACGTGGTATATTCTGGTTGTGGTGGGTGGAGAGGAGACGTGGTATATTCTGGTTGTGGTGGGTGGAGAGGAGACATAGTATATTCTGGTTGTGGTGGATGGAGAGGAGACGTGGTATATTCTGGTTGTGGTGGGTGGAGAGGAGACGTGGTATATTCTGGTTGTGGTGGGTGGAGAGGAGACGTGGTATATTCTGGTTGTGGTGGGTGGAGAGGAGACGTGGTATATTCTGGTTGTGGTGGGTGGAGAGGAGACGTGGTATATTCTGGTTGTGGTGGGTGGAGAGGAGAAGTGGTATATTCTGGTTGTGGTGGGTGGAGAGGAGACGTGGTATATTCTGATTGTGGTGGGTGGAGAGGAGATGTGGTATATTCTGGTTGTGGTGGGTGGAGAGGAGGCGTGGTATATTCTGGTTGTGGTGGGTGGAGAGGAGACGTGGTATATTCTGGTTGTGGTGGGTGGAGAGGAGACATAGTATATTCTGGTTGTGGTGGATGGAGAGGAGACGTGGTATATTCTGGTTGTGGTGGGTGGAGAGGAGACGTGGTATATTCTGGTTGTGGTGGGTGGAGAGGAGACGTGGTATATTCTGGTTGTGGTGGGTGGAGAGGAGACGTGGTATATTCTGGTTGTGGTGGGTGGAGAGGAGACGTGGTATATTCTGGTTGTGGTGGGTGGAGAGGAGAAGTGGTATATTCTGGTTGTGGTGGGTGGAGAGGAGATGTGGTATATTCTGATTGTGGTGGGTGGAGAGGAGATGTGGTATATTCTGGTTGTGGTGGGTGGAGAGGAGGCGTGGTATATTCTGGTTGTGGTGGGTGGAGAGGAGGCGTGGTATATTCTGGTTGTGGTGGGTGGAGAGGAGAAGTGGTATATTCTGGTTGTGGTGGGTGGAGAGGAAACGTGGTATATTCTGGTTGTGGTGGGTGGAGAGGAGACATAGTATATTCTGGTTGTGGTGGGTGGAGAGGAGACATCGTTTCTAGAGCCACTCCGTTGATGTCAGAGAAAACTGAATGATCAGTTACACTTGCTATCTTGTTGCGATTAACATCAGCTGGCTTTTGACTGAGGTGTGTTGAAACCGACAGTTTCTGTGTTGTGTTGTGATCAACACCCAGTTCACACAAAGTTTCAACTGTCACAGTGCCAACAGCGTGCCCTAATGTTTGTTCACGGAGATCCTCATGCTTAAGACCCATATTGATCTCAGCCCCATCACTCAGTACAGGTCTGTCTAATACCGTACAACAAGTGACAACGGAGCCATCTACATATTCAACTACTGTCTCAGCTGCAGCAGAGCTGTCATTATGCCTGAAGTACTCCTTGTTAACTTGGGCTTTTGCTTCTCTATCGCAGATATCTGCATTTTCTCTGGCTACATTTCCCTCATTTTTTTTCACTCCTGTAAAGTTCCCAAAAGGTTCAGTTTCAGCATGAGAGCCAGATGACTCGCAGTCCTCTCTGTAATCACTGGGTAATGGGTAACGCCTGGCCTCTTTCTCACAGCAGATACTTTGATTGAATCCATGTTTATCCTCATTCTGAATCTGGTGATTATTTTCACCTTCAGTAGATCCTTTGATGAAGCCCATACTGTAAATGGCTGAATTCAGAGCAAGGCTTTCACAGGTGTAATCAGATTCTTCAGTACCGTCACTCACACTTGAGCTGTGGTCGGTTCCTGGGAGGCGGCTTTCACCATTTTGTTCAGTCACTGCTTCTTCATCTGCTGAGGGACTAGTACCGGTGAGACTGCATTTGAGTGATTTCCCAGGCTGATTGAAATCATGACTTGAGGATGTATCAGTTGTTCTGTCATCAGAAGAGTGAGACTTTGCTGACACACACCCTGCTTCATTTCTAGAGTGAAAGCTGTAAGAAGAGGTGCCTGTTTCACTAAGTGGATCATGTTGCTCATCTAGCCCTTGACATAGACCTTGAGAGTCTCCATCTGTACTGTGAGGACTGATTACACATGAACCTGCGCATGTCTGATTATCTCCGAGAGCTGTATTCTCCTCTTTTCCCATTTCTTCACAATGAAATCCTGTCACTGTGTATTTGAGATATTCATGGTCAGATTCAACTCTATGTGTTTTGTCCTCCTGAAGAATAGGCCTATTCTGCAGTGATGTGACACCATCGTTGTTCCGGAAACTCAATGGTTCTGGGAATTTGAAATGGGTTTTGCAACTGTGTTTGTTTGTTATTGTGCAATCTGTCCTTAGTCGTTTAGGAGACAATGGAGCGGTATCTTCCTCAATGGGAAAACAGACATCTTGTGTGTGTTGATCCATTCCTTTTTTTATCCACTACACCTAAAACAAAGACAGATTTACTTTCAACCTATATTTATTTCAGAGAGAACACATTGAGTAAGATATGTTGTTTATAAAGTGTGTATGGCATATCAAAGATGCAATTCATTTGAGAAACACACTTATAGACTGATGAGCTAATGATTACAGAATTAAAAGCAAAGGAAATCTTTTGTAGCTTCTTATTTCAATATGGTTGATAATTTACATATAGGCTTATGGCAACTGCAATACATTTGGCCAGCTAAATGGAATACAGCATTACTGTATGATTTGATAGTAACTGTACAGCTGAAGTCGGAAGTTCACATACACCTTAGCCAAATACATTTAAACTCAGTTTTTCACAATTCCTGACATTTCATTCTAGTAAAATAATAGAATAATAGGATAGTGATTTATTTCAGCTTTAATTTCTTTCATCAAATTCCCAGTGGGTGAGAAGTTCTACACGCAATTACTATTTGGTAGCATTGCCTTTAAATTGTTTAACTTGAGTCAAACTTTTCGGGGAAAGTTTTGAATTTTGATCCATTCTCCTGACAGAGCTGGTGTAACTGAGTCAGGTTTGTAGGCCTCCTTGCTCGCACACACGTTTTCAGTTCTGCCTACAAATTGTCTATAGGATTGAGGTCAGGGCTTTGTGATGGCCACTCCAATACCTTGACTTTGTTTTCCTTAAGCCATTTTGTCACAACTTTGTAAGTATGCTTGGGGTCATTGTCCATTTGGAAGACCCATTTGCGACCAAGCTTTAACTTCCTGACTGATGTCTTGAGATGTTGCTTCAATATATCCACATAATTTTCCGTTCTCATGATGCCATCTATTTTGTGAAGTGCTCCAGTCCCTCCTGCAGCAAACCACCCCTACAACATGATGCTGCCACCCCCACGGTTGGGATGTGTTCTTCAGCTTGCAAGCCTCCCCCTTTTTCCTCCAAACATAACAATGGTCATTATGGTCAAACAGTTCTATTTTTGTTTCATCAAACCAGAGGACATTTCTCCAAAAAGTGCGATCTTTGTCCCCATGTGCAGTTGCAAACCGTAATCTGGCTTTTTTTATGGCGGTTTTGGAACAGTGGCTTCTTCCTTGATGAGCGGCCTTTCAGGTTGTCAATATAGGATTTGTTTTACTGTGGATATAGATACTTTTGTACCTGTTTCCTCCAGCATCTTCACAAGGTCCTTTGCTGTTGTTCTGTGATTGATTTGCACTTTTCTCACCAAAGTACCTTCATCTCTAGGAGACAGAACGTGTCTCCTTCCTGAGCGGTATGACGGCTGAGTGGTTTCGTGGTGTTTATACTTGCGTACTATTGTTTGTACAGATGATCATGGTACCTTCAGGCGTTTGGAAATTGCTCCCAAGGATGAACCAGACTTGTGGAGGTCTTAGCTGATTTCTTTAGATTTTCCCAAAATGTCAAGCAAAGAGGCACTGAGTTTGAAGGTAGGCCTTGAAATACATCCATAGGTACGTACACCTCCAATTGACTCAAATGATGTAAATTAGCATATCAAAAGCTTCTAAAGCCATGACATCATTTTCTGGAATTTTCCAAGCTGTTTAAAGGCACATCAACTTTGTGTATGTAAACTTCTGACCCACTGGAATCTGTCTATAAACAATTGTTGGAAAAATTACTTGTGTCATGCACAAAGTAGATGTCCTAACCGACTTGCCAAAACTATTGTTTGTTAACAAGAAATTTGTGGAGTGGTTGAAAAACGAGTTTTAATGAGTCCAACGTAAGCGTATGTAAACTTCCGACTTCAACTGTATACCTCTTTCAGCATTTACAACCAACTGCTGAAAATGGAGCTTTGCACCCTGAAAATACATCAAAGCAGTAGTTTATTCCTATGACTCACCTTTCAGTGAAACCAAATCTTAACAGATGAAAGGTACTTCAGCAAAAACCTTCAAAGCAAAATATATAATCATCAGTTACTGGATTTAATACTGTAGCACTGAATAAACAAACGGTCCATAAACATAATATATGTTTACATAACATTACAGCAGGTAAGAAACGGTTTGAATATGTAACCAATGTAAATTGTATGTGTCTGATTTCCATTAGTGATGAGTCTTTCGTGAACAAACTGCTCTATTTGAACGGATCATTTTGGTGAATGTCGGGAACCGAATCGCATCGGTGAAAGAGGCGTTAATTTGGCTCCCTGATTTGCATAGTGCTACTACTTTTTGAGCTCAAAACAACATTTTTCTGCAAATAAGTTACAAAATAATTATCCTCATTTCAGAAACAATAAATTGTGTGGAAAGCGCGTCAATCTGGTCCACACATAAACAATAGCTGACCATCTAATAATTTGGCCAGGTAAAATTGTATTTGAATTTCATGATCTGACATAATGGTATTTACATTAGAGATTTGCAACTTGTTCATGGTTCTAGTTCGATTTTAACCATTTTCAACGAAGAGCTGTTTGGGAGACAAAGGAGCCGGCTCGGAATGCCCATCACTCATTTCCATTTGCTATTGTACAGTCGTGGCCAAATGTTTTGAGAATGACACAAATATAAATTTCCACAAAGTTGGCTGATTCAGTGTCTTTAGATATTTTTATTAGATGTTACTATGGAATACTGAATTATAATTACAAGCATTTCATAAGTGTCAAAGGCTTTTATTGACAATTACATGAAGTTGATGCAAAGAGTCAATATTTGCAGTGTTGACACTTCTATTTCAAGACCTCTGCAATCCACCCTGGCATGCTGTCAATGAACTTCTGGGCCACATTCTGACTGATGGCAGCCCATTATTGCATAATCAATGCTTGGAGTTTGTCAGAATTTGTTGGTTAAAAAAAAAATATGTTTTGTTCCCCGAGCCACTTAGTTTTCACTTTTGCCTTATGGCAAGGAGCTCCATCATGCTGGAAATGGCATTGTTCGTCACCAAACTGTTCCTGGATGGTTGGGAGAAGTTGCTCTCGGAGGATGTGTTGGTACCATTCTTTATTCATGGCTGTGCTCTTAGACAAAATTGTGAGTGAGCCCACTCCCTTGGCTGAGAAGCAACCCCACACACGAATGGTCTCAGGATGCTTTACTGTTGGCATGACACAGGACTGATGGTAGCGCTCACTTTGTCTTCTCCGGACAAGCTTTTTCCAGATGCCCCAAACAATCGGAAAGGGGATTCATCAGAGAAAATGATTTTACCCCAGTCCTCAGCAGTCCAATCTCTGTACCTTTTGCAGAATATCAGTCTGCCCTGATGTTTTTCCTGGAGAGAAGTGGCTTCTTTGCTGCCCTTCTTGACACCAGGCCATCCTCAAAGTCTTCACCTCACTGTGCATGCAGATGCACTCACACCTGCCTGCTGCCATTACTGAGCAAGCTCTGTACTGGTGGTGCCCTGATCCCGCAGCTGAATCAACTTTAGGAAATGGTCCTGGCGCTTGCTGGACTTTCTTGGGCACCCTGAAGCCTTCTTCACAACAATTGAACCGCTCTCCTTGAAGTTCTTGATGATCCGATAAATGGTTGATTTAGGTGCAATCTTACTGGCAGCAATATCCTTGCCTGTGAAGCCTTTTTAGTGCAAAGCAATGATGACGGCACGTGTTTCCTTGCAGGTAACCATGGTTGACAGAGGAAGAACAATGATTCCAAGCACCACCCTCCTTTTGAAGCTTCCAGTCTGTTATTGAAACTCAATCAGCGTGACAGAGTGATCTCCAGCCTTGTCCTCGTCAATACCCACACCTGTGTTAACGAGAGAATCACTGACATGATGTCAGCTGGTCCGTTTGTGGCAGGGCTGAAATGCAGTGGAAATGTTTTTTGGGGATTCAGTTCATTTGCATGGCAAAGAGGGACTTTGCAATTCATCTGATCACTCTTCAGAACACTCTGGAGTATAAGCAAATTGCCATCATACAAACTGAGGCAGCAGAATTTGTGAAAATTTATATTTGTGTCATTCTCAAAACTTTTGGCCACGACTGTACCTTCTGTATTTAATAAAAAACCATATGAATTGGCTGCCACCACAAACACATCATTGTATTATTGAACAAAAGTCCCTGCTTTGTATTGGTTCAAAATCTAAATATATACAAAATTGAAGAGCCGTTTTAGATGGATTCAGATAATGTCATTATTGACATCCCTGACAACTTTTTGAAAATAATAGCTAGCAAGCTTAGCTAGCTAACTAGCAAACTTTAAGTTACCCTACCAACCAAACTAGCTAGCTCGTAATATTGTAGATGTGTATAGTTTGTAAAATACAAGTGGCTACCTACAATAATAGCGTTTTCACAACCCGACACTAATTTGATGACTTACCAGAGAAAACTTTTACAGATTCAAAACAAAGTAACTAGCTAAAGTTAGCTAGTTAGCCATTTATTTTGTAGCGAAACTGGACGCTGTGGTCTGTGCGGTGCTGATGCTGCTGCCACCACCAGCTGTGTTGCTGTTTGGCGCGAAATGCCACTTGCGCGTGAGGCAACGAAGGTAAGTAAAGCCTTGGCGTCAGATATGCTGTAAGAATAGATAATCAGCCTAACTTTTGGTAGTGGCAGCCTTTAAAAAAAATAAGCATAAAGAGATGCTTTGTTACATTGTCAGTCGGTATTTGTTGATTGTTCAAATGTTGTTGTTCACTTTGAAAGTAGGACTGATTTGATAGTAATGGCAGAATATAATCAATAGGCATAATAGCAGATTATATGTAGTAGACCTACCCCTACCTACCACCAGGATCTGGGGAATGTACTTTGATATTAATATATTTTTCAATTTATATTCCTATCATATGCTATATATGTTGACAACGACCCTCATGAGACTGCACATTTAATCCACATAAAAATCATTCTACTTCACAGATAGCATAGGTGCAGTAGAAGGCGTATTCATTTCCTCATGCGCAAACTCAAAAAACACCCCACCAAAACAGTGGTCCATTGCATGCCTGGCATCAACCACTCTGTGTGAGGGCGACAGGGAGAGAGAGAGTCGTGATACACACGGTCTGACGCTGCGCTTCATTGTGTCCTCAGCGAGCGTGTGTGTGTGTGTGGACGGTCCTACTTACTTGCAGAATCCTTGGAACTGCATCAGTGATTTTCGACGAGGCTCATTTCTTCCCAAGAAAACGTCACCACAAGCCTCGACAAGACGTTTGACTAATAGTCTCTGTCCGCACATATAACCTACTCTGAAGAAGAGAGCAAAGACCAGTTAACTTCGCACTCTTGCAAGGTAAATATGTTTTTTTATTTATTGTGGATTACTGTAAAATGCATTGTGAAACTTTCCCTCTATTCAATTATGATTTGTAAAGATAATCTTTATACATTATACTACAGACTAATACAGTTGTATTAATTAATTAGGTTAGGCTAGATGTAATTTTACATTGGGGAAGCATATCTCAATCTTCTTAAGAGGCTATATCATAATGGATCAACAGCAGGACTGCAAATCATATAATATATTTATTAAGAGAATACAGAAAACAATAATGTCAGTTATGGCCCTTTGTTTCCCAAACAAATAGCCTGGTACTGAATGGGGCGGGAGTGGTTTAGCCTACTTCACTGGTGGATTTTTCAAAAACAAAAGTATCAAGAGTGGCCTACAACTAGAAAAAGGCTACATGTCAATAGATACAGTTAATGTGTGGTGTTGTTTTCATTCATTTTCCAAATGCAATATATGACATTTTAAAATGCAGTTGTAATGTGGCATTTTCCTCTGAGCTTTCTTTCTTTCCTCTTGTTGTGGTTCTGATGTAGTGCTTAGGGGATGCTGCCTCGCTTCTGGCACGTTTGTATGCGCTCACTGGGCTCGCGCTGGCTTGGCTGCAAGGATGGAACCATTTGATTTGCCGGGCGATGCTAGTTTAGAAACAAATGCATGCGTGGCATGGTGAAATAATGATAGAAATAATCCCAAAACTGAAAACTGACTTTTAAATGTAGATTTGTTTTATATCGTATGTCCTTTCATCTTAGACTGATATATTTTCATAAAACCATGCTCTTTTTTGTGGTAGTGCTAAGAAATCATGATTGCAAGATTTGCAGTGCATATTAAACATGTCATCGATAGTGCTTGTATGTATATATCTGAGCATGTGTTAATGTATGTATGGGTGTTGTTGGATTTTGACTCTCAAGGTCATTCTCTATTGGAAAATGATGGAAAAGGGACATGCTGTTACATAATGTGGCTGGTCAGTGTACAGAGAGAGGAGGACTATTAGTTCATATTAGAGAATCAGCTGATGACTATACTTTGGTTAGTGGAGTTTAGCCAGTAACCAAAAGGTTGCTGATTTGAATCCCTGAGTTGACTAGGTAAGAAATCTGCCAATGTGCCCTTGAGCAAGGGACTTAACCATAATTGCTCCTGTAAGTCTCTCTGGATAAGAGCGTCTGCTAAATGACCAAAATGTACCAAGAGGCTGCCCAATATCCTTAGAAACATGTACTGTATGTATCTATTTGGCCCTGTCTCAGTATACTGAGTGGATGACAGCATGCTGCCCTCTGCAATGCACTGCAGACAGACTTCTTTGTGACCGAGTGGCACTATCTGGGTCTTTTGTCATCACTAACACGACTGCAGCAGTAGATTCAGACTCTGATTTTCCTGGAATTAGTCATTGTCAAGTCAAAGCATTTCCTTTTGGGGTGGCAGGTAGCCCAGTGGTTGAGCTTTGGGCCAGTAACCGAAAGGTGGCTGGATCCAATCCCCGAGCTGACAAGGTAAAAATCTGTCGTTCTGCCCCAGAACAAGACAGTTAACCCACTGTTCCTCGGTAGGCCATCATTGTAAATAAGAATTTGTTCTTAACTGACTTCCAATTTCCATTTTTTATTCTTCACATGATCTCTTCTCCTTCACATCATTACATTTAAATTTGAGTCATTTAGCAGACTTACAGGAGCTCAAGGGCACATCGACAGATTTTTCACCTAGTCGAGGATTCAAACTAGCGACCTTTCAGTTACTGGCTCAATGATCTTAACCACTAGGCTACCTGCCGCCCCATCTCTTCTACTCCTCCCTCCATTCACCTTTACATTGCATTTAACACCCATATACTTTGGTTAGTGGAGTTTAGCCAGTAACCAAAAGGTTGCTGGTTTGAATCCCTGAGTTGACTAGGTAAGAAATCTGCCAATGTGCCCTTGAGCATCTGATGATGATGCTGCTGCTCTGAAATGGACCTGTAGGGAAGCAAAACAGACATTTTGATCATCAGCGTAAAGCCTACTCTGCCGCCTAAGTCTCTTGACAACGGTGCCGTGTTCGAGTGCTATGCAAAACATGAGACTGGGGCATACAGGTGCACCTCTTGGAGCAGTCTGTACTCTGCTCCTCCACCATTGTGTGAATGGAAGATCTTTTAAAGTGTCACACCTCTGAGTGGAGTAGCCCGGTAGTGGATTATACATGCTCATCATTGCTCACATGGGACTGATCTGTCTGGTGCTGCTGCTGCTGTCTTGAGGCCCATAGTTCATTGAGAGTGACGGCACGTATTGTGACAAGGAAAATGTCACCAGTTTATATGTCTCAGAACATAGGCTACTGCTTGCTTCGAGAACACAGCACCATCTATCCCTGGATGTTTGTCTTATGGGTAACTCTATGCTAACAACAACACAACTTCTTCTGGAGATGTGCTTTGACTATCACTGTCAACATGTTCACTGGTTTGCTGCAATGCTGGGTCAGGAGAATGATCATCTTGTGTTTTCTCACACTGCTAGGCTACTACCTTTGCGTGTTCATACCATGGTCCTCTGTGTGTGTGTGTGTGTGTGTGTGTGTGTGTGTGTGTTCATATCATGGTCCTGTGTGTGTTCATAGCATGGTCCTCTGTGTGTGTGTGTGTGTGTGTGTGTGTGTGTTCATAGTGTGGTCCTGTGTGTGTTCATAGTGTGGTCCTGTGTGTGTGTGTGTTCAGTCCTCTTGTGCCCTAGTTAATAAGGATCCAGAGATAATTGACATTAGAGGCATGGAGACAGTAATGGCTAGATGGAAATGAGAACTATCCCCCCCAGCATTTACTAGGCCTATACCATGGCCAGATTTATAGCCCACTGAGCTAAAGCATAGCCATGGTTACTCATCACAAGAACACAGTTCTCCAAACTATCTCCACTACTTTGGGTACTCAGAAGGTGTACTTAGAGTTGATATCTGTTCATTTTGATGATTTGTCATTAGAGTACAATCTCATTCCATGACATGAAAGTTCCAGAAATAGAGTAAGTGGAATGTCTTCTTCAGTTATTCTAAGAACCACAAGAAGAACATGATAGAGTTGTTTTTTGGGGAAGGCAATCAGTATGTGCTTGTCAGAACTGCAAATGTGTCCATGACATAAAAAATGTCAAGGGGTCTGGTGATGGTCCTTTGATGTAGCCTAACAATCGCTACCTTGGCGTTCACTGAAGCCTTGTCCGTTGAGGCTAAGAATCACTTGGGTCAGCATTAAATTGAATATATTACAGTAATTAATTCACATTATATACACTGAACACTGAAAATATTAAAGCAACATGCAACCATTAAAACGACTTTAATTAGTTACAGTTGATACAAGGAAATCAGTCAATATTAAATAAATTCATTAGGCCCTAATCTATGGATTTTACATGACTGGAAACAGTTAGTCACAGATACCTTTAAAAAAAAGGTAGGGGCGTGGATCAGAAAACCAGTTAGTATCTAGTGTTAGCTTTTTGTGCTTATGGAACATTTCTTGTATCTTTTATTTCAGCTCATGAAACATGGGACCAACTCTTTACATGTTGCGTTTATATTTTTGTTCAGTGTAATTAACTCTCTCGTTCTGGCTCATGCTGCTTCCTCAGTACAATGAAAGAGTATGGGACATGGAACAGAGTATTTGTATCATAGCTACCTCACTCACTACAATGAAAGTGTATGAGACTTGTTGTTTTGCCCCGCTCGTCAGTGCGAGCCAAGGCGCAGGTGATAGTGAGTGTACCCTCTACATCTCAAGGGAATAGGCCATTGTACGCTGAGGTAATCTCCAAGGACAAAGAGCATCTATCTACTGCACTCCATAGATCAGAGAGGCTGACATCCAGTTCATTTATCAGGCAATCTGAGGCCTCGCCTTGCACTAGGCTAGGTATTCTATTGGTGATGTCACACCATTGTTATTCAGTTCTGTTCTGTGGCTAGCTCGCAATCTCTATCATTGTTTTTGGTGATGGCAATGTGATTGTGATTGTCTCGCATTGGGTTTTACCTCTAAACCATTAAATTAAATTAAATCATTTTTCGTTCTGAACTCTGTGTTATTAAGCGTTCGGTGTTGGATGAATAATCATTTTTTCTGTGGTTGTTTTCCCCTTAGCATAGACAAAGTTAAAATGCTGCATGTAATTAAATCATCATCTGCAATGTATTATCTTATAGAGAATACTCTTCGTCATATCTGTGATAATTCAATCAGAAACAATAGAATTTACCCTTTAAAGTGCTAGTCGTTTGTTTGCTATAGGACGCACCCAATTAATTGATATGGCCTTTCCGATGGTATCATATAATCTCTCATTGTTTAATACGAGCAGAATTCATTTTAGCTCTTTCCCCCTTTTACATGAATCTAGCGTACTAAGAATTACACAACCATTACACATTGACAATAAAATCTCCAGATTTCAGATCTGCTTTCTCTGCTCGGGACCTTTTGTGATTCAGTGAGAGCATTGCTGACTAGTGAGAGGGGCCAGATTTTCTAAATGGTAAAAGTCACATTGTAGCATTGGTTCGTTTGGCATGCTCATTATACTAATGACAGGGTGCTTAATGAACTAATCTGGCTGAATTAGAAGCAGTGTGTGTGTGTGTGTGTGTGTGTGTGTGTGTGTGTGTGTGTGTGTGTGTGTGTGTGTGTGTGTGTGTGTGTGTGTGTGAAGCAGTGTGAGCTGGGCTGGATACAGAGGCTGCGGTGCAAACAGCAGCAGGCTGTGGAGATAGGGCTAAGGCTAAGCAAAGGAGATAGGGCTAAGGCTAAGCAAAGGAGATAGGGCTAAGGCTAAGCAAAGGAGATAGGGCTAAGGCTAAGCAAAGGAGATAGGGCTAAGGCTAAGAAAAGGAGATAGGGCTAAGGCTAAGCAAAGGAGATAGGGCTAAGGCTAAGCAAAGGAGATAGGGCTAAGGCTAAGAAAAGGAGATAGCCCAATCTCCCTTGCCCTAAGGCTAAGCAAAGTGGGCCGAAAGGGAAATTAGACACAAAGTCACAATTATGGCATCAGATCACAATAAAACAAACAACCTGGGACACTCAGCCTAACAACCTCAAGGAATTGCTGTTGGATACAGACTCGTTTGCTAGTTCAATCTCCAGTGGTCTGACCTGGTGCATGTTTGTTGTTGAGTGATTGTAGATACTTAGGCAGAGCAGAAGTGATGGTATATGCTTTATTTCCAGACAACCATGGCTTTATTTTTGTTTTAATTATACAGTATGAGTTGGTGTAGCAGCCAGCTAAGTAGAGGTAGGCCACTACCTAGTGCTCGTAAGATCTATCAATGTGTCAAACGTCTTAAAACGTTAAGACACGTTAAGACAATCATCGAAGCTATCCAGGAATATTCTTCGATCATCTGTGTTTTATCGGCCCTGGTGTAGCCAAATAGAGACATGGTATATAAATCCACACATAGTGTTCAACATTATTACTTTGCCCTAAATATCACATAATTCATTGGATTGAGGTGATTTTTTATACATTACAGCTATTTTTAGCTACAGCTGGGTTGAGGTGGTGTTTAGAATATAATTACCCGTGCTAGAAAATTCTCCTGTCTTCAATTCAAGCCTGATGAATGATTTTGCTGATACCTTTTAGAGATTTCTGTCACTGTTAGTCCAGACTGCCACAGGTATTTAACCTGTTCTGATAGAGAAAGAATGTTTTCCATTCATTCTTTGCATACTTTCCAAAGTAATCAGGCACCATTCTTTCTTTCCATCCATACATTCTCAAAGAATAATGTCCCATTATTTTTTCTTCCTCTGACATTCTAAAATAATTCTCCTGCCATTCTTTTACAGATAAAATGGGAGCGAAAAACAGCAAGCTGACCCCAGAGGTGATGGAGGATCTGGTAAAGAGCACAGAATTTAACGAGCACGAGCTGAAACAGTGGTACAAAGGCTTCCTCAAAGACTGCCCCAGTGGACGACTCAATCTGGACGAGTTCCAACAACTCTATGTGAAGGTAGCTACAGAACACTGTCACTCTGCCAACATCTAAATGCACCTTATTCCCTATAAAGTGCCCTACTTTTGGCCAGAGCCCATCAGGATCTCATCAGAAGTAGTGCACTATTTAGGGAATAAGGGTGCCATTTTGGATGCACCCTGTCACTTTGCCAACATCTGCACAGACACAGACCCTTTTATCAGCAATATCTCCATATAGTAGAGTAGAGTAGAGTAGAGTAGAGTAGAGTAGAGTAGTACACTCGTTATTGGTGCGATAGGCCAATTGGTTTAGCAGTGGATTGAAATACACAAGGATAGATATAGGACCCCCAAGGCTTGGTAGTTGAGGAAGTGATGTCGCACAACATTCTTTCAATTTCTCCACAAGTGAATGTGTTCAAAAACCATACATCTCAATACTCTACAGAAATGTTGAGAACTAGCAGAAATGCAGAGGTTTTGGAGCTTTGTAAGTATAACAGAAGCATATGTCATCGCAGTGGAAAAGCAATCAAAACAACATGATCCTATGGCAAGCTCAATAACAGTACTGTAATTAGTAACGAGTACATTACAGTATGTGATATCACTCTCCTGTCTTATTCGTTCCCTCAGCTGTATCCGTTATGTTATTCTTTCCCTCCTGTATCCGGGCAGGAAACTAATCGACGGTGAAGCAACTCAAGAACAACTCAAGAGCACTTTGATTATAATCTCCTTTAATATTTATCTCCTCATCTGTAGAGGGGCTCGGGGAGAAATTATTATTCACAGGCGAGAGGTGAGAAGAATTTTATATTTTCTAGTCCTAAATACAGAGGTTTAATGAAACTTTCAGTTAATTTTATATGGGTAAATGTAATCTTTATAATCTTCTATTTAATTAATTGAAATAAGATTGTTAAGATCTTATAGCTACAGCCATGTATGAATATTGACCATTAATGAAGTATCATGCGTCCTGGAGTGTAGATTTGTTGTTTGTGGATGACAGTGCCTTCAGAAAGTATTCACACCCCTTGACTTTTTCCACATTTTGTTGTTTTACAGCCTGAGATTTTGTGTCACTGGTCTACACACAATACTCCATAATGTCAAAGCGGAATTATGTTGTTAGAAATTTGTACAAATTAATGAAAAATGAAAAGCTGAAATGTCTTGAGTCAATAAGTATTCAACCCCTATGTTATTGCAAGCCTAAATAGGATTAAAAATGTGCTTAACAAGTCACATAATTTGTATTTATTTTTTATTTAACCTTTATTTAACTAGGCAAATTGTTATTTACAATGACCGCCCACCCCGGTCAACCCCTAACCCCGACGACGCTGGGCCAATTGTGTGCTGCCCTATGGGACTCCCAATCACGGCCGGTTGTGATACAGCCTGGAATCGAACCAGGGTCGGTAGTGACGCCTCTAGCACTTAGATGCAGTGCCTTAATACACATTATGGTGTGTTGTGTGTATTGAATCAATTTTGAATTCAGGCTGTAACTGTCACGACATCCGCTGAAGTCGGTTCCGCTCCTTGTTCGGGCGGCGTTCGGCTGTCGACGTCACCGGTCTTCTAGCCATCGCCGATCCACTTTTCATTTTACATTTGTTTTGTCTTGTTTTCCTGCACACATAGTTTACATTCCCTCATTATTTGATGTGTATTTAACCCTCTGTTCCCCCCATGTCTGTGTGTGGAATTGTTTGTTGTTACGTGTATGTGCACGTCAGACTAGTTTGCGCTGGGTTATGTCAACCCGTATTTGTTTATTGTTCTTAGTGCCGTGTGTCTGTTCACCGTAATAAAGGGGCTCCGTTTGGCTACCCAGTTCTGCTCTCCTGTGGCTGACTTCCCTGCAGCCAGTTACACATACCTTACAGTAACAAAAGCAAATTTGGAATAAGTCAAAGGGTATGAATAATTTTTGAAGGCACTGTATAGCTACTAACATCCTAACCCTGGTCGGTCCTCTCAGGAAATGCCCCATAATGAAAGATATTAAACCATGTTAGAGAGTATCTAAAGGCATGGCTAGAAATATCAATGCTGCTCTAGGTTGTGTCCCAAATGGCACCTAATTCCCTATCAGTCAAAGTCAAAAGTTGTGCACTATAAAGGGAAAAGGGTGCCATTTTCGGAAGCACACCTAGTCTGCATTAGCTGAGAGGCTTTAGAAAACGCCACAAGACAAAAACACACATTCAAATATCTGTGGTGTAGACCTACATGTACACCCTCGTAACCCCATTTGGGGTTCTTTGTGACAGGCTGACAGAGTGTATGAACATCTACATGCTGGAGACCGTCTTACTATAATTGACAACCAATGCATCGAGTGCACTGTGGGTGAAACTGATGTACCATACAGAGTGGTGTTCCAAAGAGGTTTCAGAGGCTGATGGCTGCTGGCGAGTTAACCTTTTATCGCGGCGTCCTATTGTGTTTCCAGGCAACAGGATATCAGTGAAAGGGTTTTATTTAAATCCAAAGGCTCTGATAGTGAGAACATTGATTACCTCACATTAGCTGGACAGACTGTTCCTCTGAAAAGGAATGGTGTGTGTGTGTGTGTGTGTCCGCGTTCACTCGTGTGTGTCCCAATGGGTGTGTGTGTGTGCACTCGTGTGTGTGTGTGTGCATGCTCCCTCACGTGTGTGTGTGTCCCAATGATGTGCGTGTGTGTGTGAAGGTATGTTCTGTGTGACTTAGGTCATTTCAATGACTGTGAGTGAGGGCGCAAAATCTAATCTAATTTTATTGTCACATGCAGATGTTATTGCGGTGTAATGTAGAGGTCGACCGATTATGATTTTTCAATGCCGATACCGATACCGATTATTGGAGGACCAAAAAAAAGCAGAAACCGATTAATCGGACGATTTTTATATATATATTTGTAATAATGACAATTACAACAATACTGAATGAACACTTATTTTAACTTAATATAATACATAAATACTTTAAATAATGCAAAAACAAAGTGTTGGAGAAGAAAGTAAAAGTGCAATATTTGCAGTGTAAAAATGCTAACGTTTAAGTTCCTTGCTCAGAACATGAGAAAGATGGTGGTTCCTTTTAACATGAGTCTTCAATATTCCCAGGTAAGAAGTTTTAGGTTGTAGTTATTATAGGAATTATAGGACTATATCTCTCTATACCATTTGTATTTCATATACCTTTGACTATTGGATGTTCTTATAGGCACTATAGTATTGCCAGCCAAATCTCGGGAGTTGATAGGTTTGAAGTCATAAACATCGCTGTGCTTCAAGCATTGCGAAGAGCTGCTGGCAAACGTAGGAAAGTGCTGTTTGAATGAATGCTTATGAGCCTGCTGCTGCCTACCACCGCTCAGTCAGACTGCTCTATCAAATATCAAATCATAGACTTAATTATAATATAATAACACACAGAAATACGAGCCTTAGGTCATTAATATGGTCAAATCCGAAACTATCATTTCAAAAACAAGACGTTTATTTTTTCAGTGAAATACGGAACCGTTATGTATTTTATCGAACAGGTGGCATCCCCAAGTCTAAATATTGCAGTTACATTGCACAACCTTCAATGTTATGTCATAATTATGTAAAATTCTGGCAAATTAATTACGGTCTTTGTTAGGAAGAAATGGTCTTCTTCACACAGTTCGCAACGAGCCAGGCAGCCCAATCTGCTGCATATACCCTGACTCTGCTTGCACAGAACGCAAGAGAAGTGACACAATTTCCCTAGTTAATATTGCCTGCTAACATGAATGTCTTTTGACTAAATATGCAGGTTTAAAAATATACACTTGTGTATTGATTTTAAGAAAGGCATGGATGTTTATGGTTAGATACATTGGTGCAATGACAGTGCTTTTTTGTGAATGCGCTTTTGTTAAATCATCACTCGTTTGGCGAAGTAGGCTGTGATTTGATGGTAAATTAACAGCCACTGCATTGATTTTTTGCAACGCAGGACAAGCTAGTTAAACTAGTAATATCATCAACCATGTGTAGTTAACTAGTGATTATGTTAAGATTGATTGTTTTTTATAAGATAAGTTTAATGCTAGCTAGCAACTTACCATGGCTCCTTGCTGCACTCGCGTAACAGGTGGTCAGCCTGCCACGCAGTCTCCTTGTGGAGTGCAATGTAATCGGCCATAATCGGCGTCCAAAAATGCAGATTACCGATTGTTATGAAAACTTGAAAACTGACCTAATTAATCGGCCATGATTAATCGGTCGACCTCTAGTGTAGTGAAATGCTTGTACAGTGCAGTAATTTCTAACAATTGACAAAAATACACATAATACACACAACCTAAATGTAAAGAATGGAATTAAGGAACATGCTACAAACATTGATAGAAGGGAGATAGGGGCAGTCGACCGTGACATCATGCCTTTGATTCGTTCACATTCCATCCACCTGAGCCAACTGTCCAGATGCCATTTCTGTCACTGTGCTAAATACTGAATTATTATACGTCTATTGAGTCCCAGTGTGCTCAAATAGGCAAGGTTAAAACAAGTCTCTTCCTTTTCATTTCAACTGCGTTTGTAGTGGCAATAATTTTGTCGGCGTCAAGGGAGTGAACGCTTTTTGAGTGAGCACAATATCAGTGCATGTTGAGGGCTTTGGTGCTTTTTTTCCCCCCTCTGTGGTGGTAGATTCAATTTCTATTCTACGTGTGTAGCTCCGTACCAATGATTTCCAATTATAGTTTTCCAGACTGAACTCAGAAATCGATCAGCTTTATAGATTGAGTTGCGCTATTGTGAGCACAATGAACTGCTAGCATGTTTGTTTTCAACTTAAACTAATGAGTGTTGACGGCAAGGGGTGTCTGGACTGGGTTTGGAATGGGATACGTTGAAGTAAGAAAGTGTACCATTTAGAATGTTGGACTTGTGGTTTAACAGTAGACAAAAGGTCAGTGGTAGTATCGTTAAAAAAGGCCATTATGGTTGGTGATTATTACGTCATTGGCTTCCATCAAAACACAGAGAAAACACGTTGCTCAGAGCTGAATTTCAGTTTCGAAGGAGTTGTATGTAATCCCAGTGTACAGAAGATACTGTACAACTACATTTTCAGTGACATTTTACTTTTGAGTTTTAAGTAGATGTTGTGGCATTCCACACACACACACACACACACACACACACACACACACACACACACACACACACACACACACACAGAGAGAGCCTAGGGTCCGGGGTGATGACATTAGTGTCAGGTAAGTGACTGGGCTCCCAGTGTGTGTTTGGTCTTGTTGTGATGATATAGATGTTGCTGTGTCATCAGTGATAAGCTGCAGAGTAACGGACCTAATGTATGGTTCCTGCTGAATACAGCTATCAGACTGTAATTGGCCTGAGGGGAGCTTATGCACTGGGTTGTACAGCACCATGCAGAAGCCTTTATAATGACATCATTAACCACCCATACAGCATCATGCAGAAGCCTTTATAGTGACATCACCAACACCCCATACAGCATCATGCAGAAGCCTTTATAGTGACATCACCAACACCCCATACAGCACCATACAGAAGCCTTTATAGTGACATCACCAACCACCCATACAGCACAATGCAGAAGCCTTTATAGTGACATCACCAATACCCCATACAGCACAATGCAGAAGCCTTTATAGTGACATCACCAATACCCCATACAGCACAATGCAGAAGCCTTTATAGTGACATCACCAATACCCCATACAGCACCATGCAGAAGCCTTTATAGTGACATCACCAATACCCCATACAGCACCATGCAGAAGCCTTTATAGTGACATCACCAATACCCCATACAGCACCATGCAGAAGCCTTTATAGTGACATCACCAATACCCCATACAGCACCATGCAGAAGCCTTTATTGTGACATCACCAACCACCCATACAGCACCATGCAGAAGCCTTTATAGTGACATCACCAATACCCCATACAGCACCATGCAGAAGCCTTTATAGCGACATCACCAATACCCCATACAGCACCATGCAGAAGCCTTTATAGTGACATCACCAATACCCCATACAGCACAATGCAGAAGCCTTTATAGTGACATCACCAACACCCCATACAGCACCATGCAGAAGCCTTTATAGTGACATCACCAATACCCCATACAGCACAATGCAGAAGCCTTTATAGTGACATCACCAATACCCCATACAGCACCATGCAGAAGCCTTTATAGTGACATCACCAATACCCCATACAGCACCATGCAGAAGCCTTTATAGCGACATCACCAATACCCCATACAGCACCATGCAGAAGCCTTTATAGTGACATCACCAATACCCCATACAGCACAATGCAGAAGCCTTTATAGTGACATCACCAATACCCCATACAGCACCATGCAGAAGCCTTTATTGTGACATCACCAACCACCCATACAGCACCATACAGAAGCCTTTATTGTGACATCACCAACCACCCATACAGCACAATGTAGAAGCCTTTATAGTGACATCACCAATACCCCATACAGCACCCTGCAGAAGCCTTTATAGTGACATCACCAACACCCCATACAGCACCATACAGAAGCCTTTATTGTGACATCACCAACCACCCATACAGCACAATGCAGAAGCCTTTATAGTGACATCACCAATACCCCATACAGCACAATGCAGAAGCCTTTATAGTGACATCACCAATACCCCATACAGCACCATGCAGAAGCCTTTATAGTGACATCACCAATACCCCATACAGCACCATGCAGGAACTTAGTCTCTCTCTACACAGCAGGCAATCACACAGATCGAACACCCCCCCCCCACCCCCCCCCCCCCCCCACACACACACACACACACACTCTGATGGAAACCTATCCCTAACACTGCACCACACCAGGACACACAGCGCAGTGCCCTGACCTGGATTGATGGGCTGGATGGATAGATTCTGGTTTGGCGATTCTCACTTCAATACCTGCAGGGCATTTGATGCTGTGTGTGTGTGTGTGTGTGTGTGTGTGTGTGTGTGTGTGTGTGTGTGTGTGTGTGTGTGTGTGTGTGTGTGTGTGTGTGTGTGTGTGTGTGTGTGTGACCCACCCCCTCTCCCAGACAGTCCCAGCATTACTATCATAAGTTTGGAATTAATGACCCTGTGGGATGCTTTAATTTCCACAAATGGAAACAGTCCTATGGTCAGTGACGGACAGAGAGGAGGGCAGCAACAATCCATAATATGACGAGGGATGTAATAATGTGATCAGATGTTTGACAGACAGGACGTAATACCACCATGACAGATGCTGTATGTTACACTCTGTCTTTGTCACTGGTACTAGAGTTCTGGAGAGCAGGCACTGGCTTAAAGGTGCAATCTGCAATATTACCTGCTGTTCAATAATGATGAAGCCTATACCAGTTGACTCTTGAGGAAAATAACTTAGAAATGCCTGATGAGATTAGTACAACATTATTATTACTCCATTATTACCCAGAATATACCTTTTTTACTACATTGTTTGTAAAGCCTTTCCTGAAAATCAAATGACGGCCTGGGTGCCCCCGTATCTCTCTCTCTCTCTCTCTCTCTCTCTCTCTCTCTCTCTGGGAGGAGAGGTTACTGGACGAGGGGAGATGAGGGTACTGGGCTAGGCGAGGAGAGAGTACTGGGCTGGGCGAGGGGAGGGTACTGGGCTAGGCGAGGGGAGGGGAGGGTACTGGGCATGGTGAGGGGAGGGTACTGGGCGAGGGGAGGGGAGGGTACTGGGCGAGGAGGGGAGCGTACTGGGCTGGGCGAGGAAGGGGCTGGACTAGGGGAGGGAATGGTACTGGGCTAGGGGAGGGTACTGGGCTGGGCAAGGGGAGGGGAGGGTACTGGGCTGGGCGAGGGGAGGGTGCTGGGCGAGGGGAGGGTACTAGGGGAGGGGAGGGGATGGTACTGGGGGAGGGGAGGGTACTGGGCTAGGGGAGGGTACTGGGCTGGGCTAGGGGAGGGGAGGGTACTGGGCTAGGGGAGGGGAGGGTACTGAGTTAGTTTAGCTATGGCCACTTGAGACAAGCTGAAAAGCCTTTATATAATAATGTGTGTGCATATGTGTTGTGCGTGTGGGGGCACACTGTATGTGTGTGTGCAGGTCTGGAGCAGTAGAGTAGAGGGGGGTTGTGCTGTGTTGTGCCAGCCAGGCCTTGTTATCCCGCAGGCCAACTGCACATCTAATTCAATCACTAGAGAAAGGGCAACATACCCATCCACTGCTCCTCTGACTATAGAAATGGGAGAGAGCGAAAGAAACACAGAGAGAGGGGGGGTGAGAGAGAGAGGGGGGGGGGGAGGGGGTGAGAGAGAGAGAAGAGGGGGTGAGAGAGAGAGAGAAGGGGGGGTGAGAGAGAGAGAAGGGGGGTGAGAGAGAGAGAAGGGGGGGTGAGAGAGAGAGAGAAGGGGAGTGGTGAGAGAGTGAGAGAGAGAAGGGGGGGTGAGAGAGAGAGAAGGGGGGGTGAGAGAGCGAGAGAAGGGGGGGTGAGAGAGAGAGAGAAGGGGGGTGAGAGAGAGAGAGAAGGGGGGGTGAGAGAGAGAGAGAAGGGGGGTGAGAGAGTGAGAAGGGGGGGTGAGAGAGAGAGAAGGGGAGGGGGTGAGAGAGAGAGAAGGGGGGGTGTGAGAGGGTGGAGGAAGGGTGAGAGAGAGAGAGAAGGGGAGGGGTGAGAGAGAGAGAGAGAAGGGGGGGTGAGAGAGAGAGAGAAGGGGGGGTGAGAGAAAGAGAGAAGGGGGGGTGAGAGAGAGAGAGAAGGGGGGTGAGAGAGAGAGAAGGGGGGGTGAGAGAGAGAGAAGGGGAGGGGGTGAGAGAGAGAGAAGGGGGGTGTGAGAGGGTGGAGGAAGGGTGAGAGAGAGAGAGAAGGGGAGGGGGTGAGAGAGAGAGAGAAGGGGGGGTGAGAGAGAGAGAGAAGGGGGGGTGAGAGAGAGAAAGAAGGGGGGTGAGAGAGAGAGAGAAGGGGGGTGAGAGAGAGAGAGAAGGGGGGGTGAGAGAGAGAGAGAAGGGGAGGGGTGAGAGAGAGAGAAGGGGGGGTGAGAGAGAGAGAAGGGGAGGGGGTGAGAGAGAAAGAAGGGGGGGTGAGAGAAAGAGAAGGGGAGGGGGTGAGAGAGAAAGAGAAGGGGGGGTGAGAGAGAAAGAGAAGGGGAGGGGGTGAGAGAGAGAGAGAGAGAAGGGGAGGGGGTGAGAGAGAAAGAGAAGGGGAGGGGGTGAGAGAGAGAGAGAAGGGGAGGGGGTGAGAGAGAGAGAAGGGGGGGTGAGAGAGAGAGAAGGGGGGGTGTGAGAGGGTGGAGGAAGGGTGAGAGAGGGAGAGAAAGAGAGTTAGATGCTACACTAAATATGTTGATGGTGTGAAATGAACTTTTACAAAAGAATTAACTTCATAACAATTGAATGCTCTCTTAATTAGTGTTCCTTGTCACTAAATATATGTGGTGTGATTTTAACAATGGTAGGAGACATTAGTTAGAAAAATCTAATGTTATGTTACATAATGCATCATGAAGCTGGTTAACTTGTGGCTTGTTAAGTAAAGCCTATATTGTGAGCATGGCTCTTGCAATGCCAGGATAGTGGGTTTGATTCCCGGGACAAACCGTAGGTAAAAAATGTATGCACATAAAAGCTACTGCTAAATGGCATATATTTTAATTATGACTAGATGCTTCACATGTATATGTAGCAGATGGAGAGGTGTAAAACTCACTCCTCAGCCTTAAATGTCGCCCCTTGTGCAAATGAAGAAGGTATCTGGTAGCCACTTCAAGGGTTAGGGTAAGAAACTAGGGCTGTCCCCGGGTCTACCTGACAGCCACTAAACGCTGAGTCAGAGGGAGGAATGCCGGCATTTTGGATGGCCCTCCTTCCTCTGCTTCCTCTCTCACTGCCCCCCTCTGCTGGCTGATAAACACACTGACTGTATTATGCCGAGATGATGACCAGGGTGAAGTTTCTCCTAGTTACTGATCAACCCCAACTTTAACCATTAGTGGGGAAAATGACAAACTGATCCAAGATCAGCGTCTAGGGACAACTTCACCCTACTCCCATGGGCTATGCTGAACACTTTTGTTTCATAATGCTGAAACAAACAAACACCTTCACTTACTAGCTGGTTAATACAGAGACAAGCAATATTACTGATAAAATAATCTGACAAGGCTGTGTTATTTCATTTAGTGACTTCCCCTGTGAAGGCTTTCACAATCAGTGTTTCATTTTTCAAGACCTGAATGATCCTAAGAGACTTTGGACAAAAGTTACTTGCATAATACTGGCATTTAGAGTGCATCCAAATTGAACCCTCGTCACTATATACTGTAGTGCACTACCATTGACCAGCTCCCTGGTCAAAATGAGTGAACTATATAGGGAGCAGCGTGCCATTTGGGATAGTCAGTTTGTTTATCTTTCTATCCTCCCTGCTGTTTTAGAGGATATCTGTAGTGTACAGTTTTTTTTCTATAATCTGTCATAATTAGTTTGGTATTTTCTCATGTTTCCATAATGGTGGATACTGGGGAGTGGGTGCACTGCTGTGAACTCTTTCCCTGTAGCCTCATCTCTCTTTCTCTCTCTCGCTCTCTCTCTGTGTGGTTGTGTGCGTGAGTTTTATAACTGAGACTGGGGTCCCGAAGGGTGCTTGCTGGCTATGCTGCCTGAGTTTAGCTCTCTCATCTCTCTCTCTCTTCTCTCTCTCCTCTCTCTCTCTTCTCTCTCTCCTCTCTCCCTCTCCTTTCTCTGCCTTGCATGTCACTGACGTTTATGTAAGAATTCAGAAAGCATCTTAGAGCCCCCATCAGTAGGTCGGTCAGTCTGTCACACAAAACTTGAAACATCCAAATGATGGATGCTGAATTATGCATGTACTCAGCAGCCCTCTCTCTCTCTTTCTGCTCTGTGAACAAGCCAGCGTCTTTGTGTGAGTGATGCGCTGGCAGGACAAGGCGTTGCGTCTCAAATGGCACTCTAGTCCTTGTATAGTGCACTACTTTTGATCAGGGCCCATAGGGACACCCAATATGGTGCCGTTTGAGACATAACCAAGATTAACAGCTATATGCATCAACATGCTAACAGTTCCCTCTCCCTGCCAACAGCTATATGCAGTTACATGCTAACAGCTACCTCTCCCTGCCAACAGCCATATGCAGTAACATGCTAACAGCTCCCTGCCAACAGCCATATGCAGTAACATGCTAACAGCTCCCTGCCAACAGCCATATGCAGTAACATGCTAACAGCTCCCTGCCAACAGCCATACGCAGTTACATGCTAACAGCTCCCTCTCCCTGCCAACAGCCATATGCAGTAACATGATAACAGCGCCCTGCCAACAGCCATATGCAGTAACATGCTAACGGTTCCCTCTCCCTGCCAACAGCTATATGCAGTAACATGCTAACAGTTCCCTCTCCCTGCCAACAGCCATATGCAGTAACATGCTAACAGTTCCCTCTCCCTGCCAACAGCTATATGCAGTAACATGCTAACAGCTCCCTGCCAACAGCCATATGCAGTAACATGCTAACAGTTCCCTCTCCCTGCCAACAGCTATATGCAGTAACATGCTAACAGTTCCCTCTCCCTGCCAACAGCTATATGCAGTAACATGCTAACAGCTCCCTGCCAACAGCCATATGCAGTAACATGCTAACAGCTCCCTGCCAACAGCTATATGCAGTAACATGCTAACAGCTCCCTCTCCCTGTCAACAGCTATATGCAGTAAAATGCTAACAGCTCCCTCTCCCTGATAACAGCTATATGCAGTAACATGCTGACATCTCCCTCTTCCTGACAACAGCTATATGCAGTAACATGCTGACAGCTCCCTCTCCCTGCCAACAGCTATATGCAGTAACATGCTAACAGCTCCCTCTCCCTGATAACAGCTATATGCAGTAACATGCTGACAGCTCCCTCTCCCTGATAACAGCTATATGCAGTAAAATGCTAACAGCTCCCTCTTCCTGACAACAGCTATATGCAGTAACATGCTGACAGCTCCCTCTCCCTGCCAACAGCTATATGCAGTAACATGCTGACAGCTCCCTCTCCCTGCCAACAGCTATATGCAGTAACATGATAACAGTTCCCTATCCCTGCCAACAGCCATATGCAGTTACATGCTAACAGCTCCCTGCCAACAGCTATATGCAGTAACATGCTAACAGCTCCCTGCCAACAGCTATATGCAGTAACATGCTGACAGCTCCCTCTCCCTGCCAACAGCTATATGCAGTAACATGATAACAGTTCCCTATCCCTGCCAACAGCCATATGCAGTTACATGCTAACAGCTCCCTGCCAACAGCTATATGCAGTAACATGCTAACAGTTCCCTCTCCCTGCCAACAGCTATATGCAGTAACATGATAACAAATCAAATCAAATCAAATGTTATTTGTCACATACACATGGTTAGCAGATGTTAATGCGAGTGTAGCGGAATGCTTGTGCTTCTAGTTCCGACAATGCAGTATTAACCAACGAGTAATCTAACTAACAATTCCAAAACTACTACCTTATACACACAATTGTAAAGGGATAAATGGTGTCCCATAAGCTTGACTTAATTTGCACACGAAAAATCATGCAATGATGGAAAGACCTGTGTGTTATCCTTGTTAATGGAGACAGAGAAGAGCTCCAACTTCTTAATCATAGCCTCAATTTTGTTCCGCACCATGAATATAGTTGCAGAGAGTCCCTGTAATCCTAGATTCATATCATTCAGGCGAGAAAAAACATCACCCAGATAGGCCAGTCGTGTGAGAAACTCGTCATCATGCAAGCGGTCAGACAAGTAAAAATTATGGTCAATACTTTTAAGCTCGTCTCTCAATTAAAGAAAACATATCAATACTTTGCCCCTTGATAACCAGTGTACTATAGCACTATAGTTGGAAAATATAAATGGACTGTTTGAAAATGCGAAAAAAAAAAAAAAGTGATTCCCCAGTTTGGGAATACCTGCAGGTGATTAATTCTATTGTAGTATGCCAGTAGGCTTATTTGGAAGGGACAAGGCATCTATTGATGACTCTGTACTTTCAGTGAAGGATTTGTTTTATGACAATCTCGACTTGTGTACTCTTCCCTGTAGACTCAATGTCAGGATTTTGTTTGACAGTTACCGATCTGTTCAGGAAACAGCAGAGGGAGCACCCCCCTATCCACATCGACGGGACAGTAGTGGAGAGGGTAGTAGGTTTTAAGTTCCTAGGCATACACATCACAGACAAACTGAATTGGTCCACCCACACAGACAGCGTTGTGAAGAAGGCGCAGCAGCGCCTCTTCAACCTCAGGAGGCTGAAGAAATTCGGCTTGTCACCAAAAGCACTCACAAACTTCTACAGATGCACAATCGAGAGCATCCTGTCGGGCTGTATCACCGCCTGGTACGGCAACTGCTCCGCCCACAACCATAAGGCTCTCCAGAGCGCAGTGAGGTCTGCACAACGCATCACCGGGGGCAAACTACCTGCCGTCCAGGACACCTACCCCTCCCGATGTCACAGGAAGGCCATAAAG
The DNA here is from genome assembly GCF_013265735.2 of Oncorhynchus mykiss. Lineage (NCBI taxonomy): Eukaryota > Metazoa > Chordata > Actinopteri > Salmoniformes > Salmonidae > Oncorhynchus > Oncorhynchus mykiss. The sequence continues at coordinate 32,000,423 of NC_048568.1, forward strand.
ATCATCAAGGACAACAACCACCCGAGCCACTGCCTGTTCACCCCGCTATCATCCAGAAGGCGAGGTCAGTACAGGTGCATCAAAGCAGGAACCGAGAGACTGAAAAACAGCTTCTATCTCAAGGCCATCAGACTGTTAAACAGCCACCACTAACATTGAGTGGCTGCTGCCAACACACTGACTCAACTCCAGCCACTTTAATAATGGAAATTGATGGAAATTAATGTAAAAAATGTATCACTAGCCACTTTAAAAAATGCCACTTAATATAATGTTTACATACCCTACATTACTCATCTCATATGTATATGTATATACTGTACTCTATATCATCTACTGCATCTTGCCATATTTATGTAATACATGTATCACTAGCCACTTTAAACTATGTCACTTTATGTTTATATACCCTACATTACTCATCTCATATGTATATACTGTACTCTATACCATCATCTGCATCTTGCCTATGCCGTTCTGTACCATCACTCATTCATATATGTTTATGTACATATTCTTTATCCCTTTTCACTTGTGTGTATAAGGTAGTAGTTGTGGAATTGTTAGGTTAGACTACTCGTTAGTTATTACTGCATTGTCGGAACTAGAAGCACAAGCATTTCGCTACACTCGCATTAACATCTGCTAACCATGTGAGTGTGACCAATAAAAGTTGATTTGATTTGATTTCTTTATTTTTTAAATATTTTTTTAATCAATAAGTGATGAGGAAAACTGTTTCTTTGATGAAAGATGCAGGTTACAACTCCATTAATTTAGCTGTATATCACTGGCCCATCCAAGGCTAGCCTCTAGCACAAACATGCTCTTCCTCTCCATGTCTCCATGTGACATACTGCCAGTGGAAAATGTTGTGTCACAGAGACAGAGAGAGTCGCCATAGCACCCGTCCGGCCCAGGCATTATTGGTTGTCCTATGTGCGTTGTCACTCAGCATGCCATGTTTAGAGCAGAGACTAGCGAGATGGCAGGCCATCCAGCCCAGGGTTCCGTCGCAAATAGCACCCTATTCCCTGTGGGAAGTCTCCATGGATGTTTATGTTGTTGTGTTATAGCACTCTATTCCCTGTGGGAAGTCTCCATGGATGTTTATGTTGTTGTGTTATAGCACCCTATTCCCTGTGGGAAGTCTCCATGGATGTTTATGTTGTTGTGTTATAGCACCCTATTCCCTATGGGAAGTCTCCATGGATGTTTATGTTGTTGTGTTATAGCACCCTATTCCCTATGGGAAGTCTCCATGGATGTTTATGTTGTTGTGTTATAGCACCCTATTCCCTATGGGAAGTCTCCATGGATGTTTATGTTGTTGTGTTATAGCACCCTATTCCCTGTGGGAAGTCTCCATGGATGTTTATGTTGTTGTGTTATAGCACCCTATTCCCTATGGGAAGTCTCCATGGATGTTTATGTTGTTGTGTTATAGCACCCTATTCCCTGTGGGAAGTCTCCATGGATGTTTATGTTGTTGTGTTATAGCACCCTATTCCCTATGGGAAGTCTCCATGGATGTTTATGTTGTTGTGTTATAGCACCCTATTCCCTATGGGAAGTCTCCATGGATGTTTATGTTGTTGTGTTATAGCACCCTATTCCCTATGGGAAGTCTCCATGGATGTTTATGTTGTTGTGTTATAGCACCCTATTCCCTATGGGAAGTCTCCATGGATGTTTATGTTGTTGTGTTATAGCACCCTATTCCCTGTGGGAAGTCTCCATGGATGTTTATGTTGTTGTGTTATAGCACCCTATTCCCTATGGGAAGTCTCCATGGATGTTTATGTTGTTGTGTTATAGCACCCTATTCCCTATGGGAAGTCTCCATGGATGTTTATGTTGTTGTGTTATAGCACCCTATTCCCTGTGGGAAGTCTCCATGGATGTTTATGTTGTTGTGTTATAGCACCCTATTCCCTATGGGAAGTCTCCATGGATGTTTATGTTGTTGTGTTATAGCACCCTATTCCCTATGGGAAGTCTCCATGGATGTTTATGTTGTTGTGTTATAGCACCCTATTCCCTATGGGAAGTCTCCATGGATGTTTATGTTGTTGTGTTATAGCACCCTATTCCCTGTGGGAAGTCTCCATGGATGTTTATGTTGTTGTGTTATAGCACCCTATTCCCTATGGGAAGTCTCCATGGATGTTTATGTTGTTGTGTTATAGCACCCTATTCCCTGTGGGAAGTCTCCATGGATGTTTATGTTGTTGTGTTATAGCACCCTATTCCCTATGGGAAGTCTCCATGGATGTTTATGTTGTTGTGTTATAGCACCCTATTCCCTGTGGGAAGTCTCCATGGATGTTTATGTTGTTGTGTTATAGCACCCTATTCCCTATGGGAAGTCTCCATGGATGTTTATGTTGTTGTGTTATAGCACCCTATTCCCTGTGGGAAGTCTCCATGGATGTTTATGTTGTTGTGTTATAGCACCCTATTCCCTGTGGGAAGTCTCCATGGATGTTTATGTTGTTGTGTTATAGCACCCTATTCCCTATGGGAAGTCTCCATGGATGTTTATGTTGTTGTGTTATAGCACCCTATTCCCTATGGGAAGTCTCCATGGATGTTTATGTTGTTGTGTTATAGCACCCTATTCCCTATGGGAAGTCTCCATGGATGTTTATGTTGTTGTGTTATAGCACTCTATTCCCTATGGGAAGTCTCCATGGATGTTTATGTTGTTGTGTTATAGCACCCTATTCCCTGTGGGAAGTCTCCATGGATGTTTATGTTGTTGTGTTATAGCACCCTATTCCCTATGGGAAGTCTCCATGGATGTTTATGTTGTTGTGTTATAGCACCCTATTCCCTGTGGGAAGTCTCCATGGATGTTTATGTTGTTGTGTTATAGCACCCTATTCCCTGTGGGAAGTCTCCATGGATGTTTATGTTGTTGTGTTATAGCACCCTATTCCCTATGGGAAGTCTCCATGGATGTTTATGTTGTTGTGTTATAGCACCCTATTCCCTTTGGGAAGTCTCCATGGATGTTTATGTTGTTGTGTTATAGCACCCTATTCCCTATGGGAAGTCTCCATGGATGTTTATGTTGTTGTGTTATAGCACCCTATTCCCTATGGGAAGTCTCCATGGATGTTTATGTTGTTGTGTTATAGCACCCTATTCCCTGTGGGAAGTCTCCATGGATGTTTATGTTGTTGTGTTATAGCACCCTATTCCCTGTGGGAAGTCTCCATGGATGTTTATGTTGTTGTGTTATAGCACCCTATTCCCTGTGGGAAGTCTCCATGGATGTTTATGTTGTTGTGTTATAGCACCCTATTCCCTATGGGAAGTCTCCATGGATGTTTATGTTGTTGCATAGTAATGGCCATGGTCTTATGATGGTATCCACCCAGTCTCTACCTTTCATCCACTTCCAGTTAGCATGTCACTAAAATAACAATATAGCTGTTTGAAAGATATCCTAACTGTTTCAGATTATGTAGGCTACAGTGAAAGATTTTATTCTGACTTGTTCTCCTGTTATCATTGTTAAGAGAAATAATGTCTCAGAGAGTCATTCTGCTTGTATAAGCCTTGTTCCATCCAGAGCCTGATCATGGCCACTGCTGTTATGAGAGTGTGAAATGGCCTCCATTATGAGTGTGACTGCATAGTTAATGTGGCCACAGCGAGCGAGGTCTCTGCATCTCTCTCTCTCTCTCTCTCTCTCTCTCTCTCTCTCTCTCTCTCTCTCTCTCTCTGCAGTTCTCTCTTTCTTTATCCCTCTGTCTATCTGTCTATCGCTTTCTCAATTCAATTCAATTTAAAGGGCTTTATTGGCATGTGGAACATATGTTTACATTGCCAAAGGAAGTGAAATAGATCATCTCTCTCACCCTCTTTCCTGTTCCAATCTCTCTCCATCCCTTGGCTGTGCTTGTGGCGTTGTTCACCTGTGCTCTATTCCTCTCTACCCCACTGACATCCGTGTTTACTAGGCCAGCTGTGTTTGTCTGAGCCTGGGTCTATACAGTGAGGGAAAAAAGTATTTGATCCCCTGCGGATTTTGAACATTTGCCCACTGACAAAGAAATGATCCATCTATAATTTTAATGGTAGGTTTATTTGAACAGTGAGAGACAGAATAACATCAAAAAAATCAAGAAAAATGCATGTCAAAAATGTTATAAAAAAAAAATGTTATAAATTGATTTGCATTTTAATGAGGGAAATAAGTATTTAAGATTTCTGGCTCCCTGGTGTCTTTTATACAGGTAACGAGCTGAGATTAGGAGCACACTCTTAAAGGGAGTGCTCCTAATCTCAGTTTGTTACCTGTATACAAGATACCTGTCCACAGAAGCAATCAATCAATCAGATTCCAAACTCTCCAGACTTTATAAAATAAATATTTCAAATACCGAGCTATGTTGTTCACATTTTTGGGGAGATTATATTATTTTATACTAATACAATTGCTCAGAGAAAGATATTTAGTCTAACAAGTAATACATTTATTTTATCAAAAAGGTAGAGGTCAAGATTTACACCTCTGTTTTCAATGCCTTTCAATACCTCACCTTGCAAGGATAACAACACTGAGCCTTTTCTCAAATGTTTTATGAGATTGGAGAACACATTGGGAGGGATCTTACATCGTTCCTCCATACAGAATCCTTCCAGATCCTTGATATCCTTCATCTGTGCTTATGGACGGCCCTCTTCAATTCAAACCACAGGTTTTCAATGGGTTTCAAGTCCAGAGACTGAGATGGCCATTGCAAAATGTTGATTATGTGGCCAATTAACCATTTCTTTGTGGATTTGGATTAGTGCTTGGGGTTATTGTCTTGCTGGAAGATCCACTTGCGTTTTCAGCCTTCTGGCAGAGGCAACCAAGTTTTCAACCAAATTAGCTTGGTACTGGATAGTTCATGATGCCGTTGACCTTAACAAGGGCCACACGACCAGTGGAAACAAAATAGCCCCATAACATCAAAAATCCCCCAAAAGGTAGGTATGGGTTTCTTTTCTGCTCATGCATTCTCATTTCGATGCCAAACCCACCACTTGTGTGCGTGGCCAAAAATATATTTTTTTCATGTCATCTGACCAAAGCATCGGTTCCGATCCAAGTGCCAGTGCCGTTTAGGAAATTCCAGGTGTTTACATTTGTTGGATGTGGCGCAGCGGTCTAAGGCACTGAATCTCAGTGCTAGAGGGGTCACTACAAACCCTGGTTCAGCGGTCTAAGGCACTGCATCTCAGTGCTAGAGGGGTCACTACAGACCCTGTTTCAGCGGTCTAAGGCACTGCATCTCAGTGCTAGAGGGGTCACTACAAACCCTGGTTCAGCGGTCTAAGGCACTGCATCTCAATGCTAGAGAGGTCACTACAGACCCTGTTTCAGCATTCTAAGGCACTGCATCTCAGTGCTAGAGGGGTCACTACAAACCCTGGTTCAGCGGTCTAAGGCACTGCATCTCAGTGCTAGAGGGGTCACTACAAACCCTGGTTCAGCGGTCAAAGGCACTGCATCTCAGTGCTAGAGGGGTCACTACAAACCCTAGTTCAGCAGTCTAAGGCACTGCATCTCAGTGCTAGAGGGGTCACTACAAACCCTGGTTCAGCGGTCTAAGGCACTGCATCTCAGTGCTAGAGGGGTCACTACAAACCCTAGTTCAGCGGTCTAAGGCACTGCATCTCAGTGCTAGAGGGGTCACTACAAACCCTGGTTCAGCAGTCTAAGGCACTGCATCTCAGTGCTAGAGGGGTCACTACAAACCCTGGTTCAGCGGTCTAAGGCACTGCATCTCAGTGCTAGAGGGGTCACTACAAACCCTGGTTCAGCGGTCTAAGGCACTGCATCTCAGTGCTAGAGGGGTCACTACAAACCCTGGTTCAGCGGTCTAAGGCACTGCATCTCAGTGCTAGAGGGGTAAGCAGAAGCAGAAAAGAAACCCACACCTATTGTAAAATATGGTGGTGATAAAATATAAGTTATGGCTATTTTCTAATGAGCTGTCCGTTATCAGGGGATATTAACTGGTAATTCATAGAGGCATTGTGTGTGTTGGGTCATCATCACGTTGTTAAGCGAAAATGGGCTGTTATAATATTCACAGTGCTATGTGCTCTTTTAACAATTATGAAACTGAGCATATCAGTTTCAATTCCAGGCTACTATGACCAGTTCCTGCCACTACCAGGCTACTATGACCAGTACTTGCCACTACTAGGCTACTATGACCAGTACTTGCCACTACCAGGCTACTATGACCAGTACTTGCCACTACTAGGCTACTATGACCAGTACTTGCCACTACCAGGCTACTATGACCAGTACTTGCCACTACTAGGCTACTATGACCAGTACTTGCCACTACCAGGCTACTATGACCAGTACTTGCCACTACTAGGCTACGATGACCAGTACTTGCCACTACTAGGCTACTATGACCAGTACTTGCCACTACTAGGCTACTATGACCAGTAATTGCCACTACTAGGCTACTATGACCAGTACTTGCCACTACCAGGCTACTATGACCAGTACTTGCCACTACTAGGCTACTATGACCAGTACCTGCCACTACTATAATTCATAGTAGTGGCAGGTATTATTGCTCTTTTTTCTGTCTTGTTTTTTAACCAATGCATAGCCTCCATATCAGATAAGGACAGGAAGGGAAAGGACCAGGTAAATGAGGGCTTAAAAGGAGACGTTTCACAGTCAGTCAGTCCAATTGTCCCGGCCCACTTCTCTCTATAGCTTTTACATTTTATGTTTAGGTTTTAGTCATTTAGCAGTCATTTATTAAATAAAAAAATAAAACAATCATAAGTGTTTCATAACTGGATATATTCTCAGGGAGATGCAGTCTCTCTTCCCTCTCCCTCTCTTTCTCTCTCCCTCTACTCTCTATCTTACCCTCTCCATCTCTCTATTTATGTGTTGCTATCTCTGGCTCTCTCTATCTCTCTCTCCCTGCCCCTCTCTCTCCACTTCTGCAGGTCTTTCTTTCCCTCTCTACTGTCCTGACCCTCCTGACTGAACAGGAACAGTTACTGAACAGGGACAGGTACTGATCAGGGACAGGTGCAGAACAGGGACAGGTACTGAACAGGGACATTTACTGGACAGGGTAAGGTACTGGACAAGTGCTGAACAGGAACAGATACTGAACAGGGACAGGTACTGAACAGGGACAGGTACTGGACAGGGTAAGGTACTGGACAGGTGCTGAACAGGGACAGGTACTGAACAGGGACATGTACTGGACAGGGTAAGGTACTGGACATGTGCTGAACAGGAACAGATACTGAACAGGGACATGTACTGGACAGGGTAAGGTACTGGACAGGTGCTGAACGGGAACAGATACTGAACAGGGACATGTACTGAACAGGGACAGGTACTGAACAGGGACAGGTACTGGAACAGGGACAGGTACTGAACAGGGACAGGTGATGAACAGGAACAGGTGATGAACAGGGACAGGTACTGAACAGGGACAGGTTATGAACAGGAACAGGTACTGAACAGGGACAGGTACTGAACAGGGACAGGTGATGAAAAGGAACAGGTACTGAACAGGGACAGGTACTGGAACAGGGACAGGTACTGAACAGGGACAGGTGATGAAAAGGAAAAAGTACTGAACATGGACAGGTACTGATTAGGGACATGTGCTGAACAGGAACAGCCAGACAGTGCCAGGCTATATGGAGCAGCAGGGCCAGCCCTGTGAGGGAGTCACTTTGCATTTGTGCATGCTGCATCACAGTGTGCATTACATCCTGGCAGTGCCACACACCAAAGCAACATTTTCACAACAATTAGATCTGAAGTGATTAGTCTGGCAGTGGCACATCCCATTGTGTTGTATGTGTTTTGAGAGTTGAGCAGGGCTCCCCAACACCTCTACTCCTGCTATCAGATAGGGCAAGTGGAAGGTCTGCTCTAATGAATTAGCCTGGTCCCCTGGAAAACCCAACCAAACCACAACCTCCCATCTAGATTACAGAAACTCATCATATTCTACATAGTGTTTATTTGTAGCCCATTAGCCTCTACCCTGTCCATCTGTGTATTGCTTATGGATGCACTATTTGAACCACAGCCTAAAGTAAGTCCAGGAATAGGGATATGGTTCAGTGTTAGGGTTGCAAAAAAAAAAAAAATCCAGGTTTGAAGGTTCTTGGAATTAAGGATGACATACAGAATCTTTCAATCAGGATTTCTGAAAAAACAGGGAATTTGGGGAATGTTTGTTTTATTCAGCACTCAACAAGAAGGGTTTCAGTTAACTATGTAGAAGTTAATAAATCCTCTTATGGATCCAACTCTTTTTTTAAATTGTCACCTAAAATGACATACCCAAATCTAACTGCCTGTAGAACAGGACCTGAAGCAAGGATATGCATATTCTTGATATCATTTGAAACGAAACACTTTGAAGTTTGTGGAAATGTGAAATGAATGTAGGAGAATATAACACATTAAATATGGTAAAAGATAATAAAAATAATGTATTTTTCATTGTTGTACCATCATCTTTGAAATGCAAGAGAAAGCACATAATGTATTATTCCAGATGCAATTTAGATTTTGGCCACTAGATGGCAGCAGTGTATGCAAAAGTTTTAGACTGATCCAATGACCCATTGCATATATGTTGAAAATGTTGTATCAAGACTGCCCAAATGTGCCTAATTAGTTTATTAATACATTTTCACATTCATAATTGTGCACTCTCCTCAAACAATAGCATGGCATTCTTTCACTGTAATCGCTACTGCAAATTTGACAGTGCAGTTAGATTAAAAATAATTTCTGCCCATATCAGATATGTCTTTGTCCTGGGATTTTTTTGTTTGTTACTGATCCCAGTGTAGTTAAGAACTTTTAAATTTAGGGACATCATCCTCCCTAAAACAGATGAACAAATGAATGATTTATTGACGATGATGTCCTTGAAATGTGACGTGATAATAAAAATTCTGGAAATATATGCTAAGATTTAGGCAGAATTATCAATTATATTATTGATAAAGTCTTTTGTTTATCACTGGGTGCAGTGATCTAAATAGCCTTGCACAAGCCTTAGAGGCTCATAGGGCAGGAGCCTATCTCCTGTTTCTGTAGCATGAGGCAGCTTGATGTACACACCCTGGACAGGACACTAGCCTATCACAGGGCTTTACCCCCAATCTATCAATAGCTTGGAGTGCCAAACGGAGATGCATCAGGTCCCATTTTTGGTATGTGTCACACCCTGACCATAGTTTGCTTTGTATGTTTCTATGTTTTGGTTGGTCAGGGTGTGATCTGAGTGGGCATTCTATGTTGGATGTCTTGTTTGTCTATTTCTATGTCTGGCCTGATATGGTTCTCAATCAGAGGCAGGTGTTAGTCATTGTCTCTGATTGGGAACCATATTTAGGTAGCCTGGGTTTCACTGTGTGTTTGTGGGTGATTGTTCCTGTCTCTGTGTTTTGCACCAGATAGGGCTGTTTTGGGTTTTCACATTTCATTGTTTTGTAGTTTATTCATGTATAGTTTTCCTTTATTAAACAAACATGAATCATCACCACGCTGCGTTTTGGTCCGCTTCTACTTCACCACAAGAAAGCTGTTACAGTATGACTAGGCCAGGGATTGAATTCACAACCTTCTAACCTCAGGGCGGACGCTCTAACCACAAGACCACTGAGTCGGTAGCGTAGTGATGAAAACGTGTGTAAACTCACCGGTTGCGGTGAAAAAAGTAACTCCCAATACTTTTAATTCATTTTTCTGCAAAAGGTGGGTAAACTGTTTACCCTCCACTACACCACTGACTGTGAGCTTAGAGGGAGGAACACTCAAGGTGTGCATCCCAATTGGCACCCTATGCTAACCATGTGTATGTGACAAATAAAATTTGATTTGATTTATTCCCTTTGTAGTGCACTACTTTTGACAAGACCTAGTGGGTAGCCATTTCAGACCAACCTTTTGTTCCGGGGACCACCAAACCAACATTCGCGGAGTGGTAGCATTTTTTTACATAAAATATCTTAGCTGTCAATTTAAGAGTCAGTTTTATCAGTGTATTTAACAGATTAAAGGCCTTTTGTAGTGTAAAATTGCTTACAATATCATATATACCCCCAACATGTAACGACAGAGTCTCTTCTTCGTCTGAAGAGGTGTAGCAAGGATCGGACCAAAACGCAGCGTGGTAAGTGTCCATGTTTTAATAGTATAAACTGAACACGAAAGAATACAATAACAAAGTGAATATAAACTAAACAGTCCCGTGTGGCACAAACACTGACACAGGAAACAAACACCCACAGACCAACAGTGAAACCCAGGCTACCTAAATATGGTTCTCAATCAGGGACAACGATAAACAGCTGCCTCTGATTGGAGAACCATATCAGGCCAAATACAGAAATAGAATAAACATAGAAACAGACTGCCCACCCCAACTCACGCCCTGACCATACTAAATAAAGACAAAACAAAGGGAATAAAGGTCAGAACGTGACAGTAGTACCCCACCCCACCCCCCCGGATCTGGGTGGGCATCTGTCCACGGTGGCGGTTCTGGCGCGGGACGTGGACCCCACTTCACCATAGTTCTAGTGCGCCTCGTCGCCCGCCTCCGTGGTCTCTTTAAAGCGGCGACCCTCGCCACAGACCTTGGACTAGGGACTCTAGAAATGGGTCCCGAATAGGCGGGAGACTCCGGCAGCGCTGGAGTGAAGGACGCCTCCGGCAGCGCCTGACAGGCGGGAGACTCCGGCAGCTCCGGAGTGAAGGACGCCTCCGGCAGCGCCTGACAGGCGGGAGACTCCGGCAGCTCCGGAGTGAAGGACGCCTCCGGCAGCGCCTGACAGGCGGGAGACTCCGGCAGCGCTGGAGTGAAGGACGCCTCCGGCAGCGCCTGACAGGCGGGAGACTCCGGCAGCGCTGGAGTGAAGGACGCCTCCGGCAGCGCCTGACAGGCGGGAGACTCCGGCAGCGCTGGAGTGAAGGACACCTCCGGCAGCGCCTAACAGGCGGGAGACTCCGGCAGCTCCGGAGTGAATGGCTATTCTGGCATAGCCTGGCTGGCTGGCGGCTCTGGCGGCTCCTGGCTGGCTGGCGGCTCTGGCGGCTCCTGGCTGGCTGGCTGGCGGCTCTGGACAGACGGGAGACTCTAGCAGCTATAAACGAAACAGTCCCGTGTGGCACAAACACTGACACAGGAAACAAACACCCACAAACCAACAGTGAAACCCAGGCTACCTAAATATGGTTCTCAATCAGGGACAATGATAAACAGCTGCCTCTGATTGAGAACCACATCAGGCCAAACACAGAAATAGAAAAAACATAGAAACACAAACATAGACTGCCCACCCCAACTCACACCCTGACCATACTGAAAAAAGACAAGACAAAGGAAATAAAGGTCAGAACGTGACACAACAGTTATTTTTTCTGGAGAAAAAAGTAGAATCAAAACAAAAAATATATCCTTAAGAAGCCTTAAGTCAGACCACTGCTCTAAAGTAGAAAGGCTCTGTTTAAAGTTAATGGCTGGAAATGGCTGCCTTTTATTTATTATATTTTTTAACCTTTATTTAATTAGGCAAGTCAGTTAAGAACAAATTCTTATTTACAATGGCGGCCTACCCCGGCCAAACCCGAACCCGGACAACGCTGGGCCAATTGTGCGCAGCCTGGAATCAAACCAGGGTCTGTAGTGATGCCTGAAGCACTGAGATGCAGTGCCTTAGACCGCTGCGCCACTTTGGAGCCCCGAGCCCTTTTGAGAGCTTAATCATGTTAAAACACCACAATGTTCCCTCTGATGAATGGAGGATTCTCCCTGCTCCCTCCTCTCCTCTCACTCCTCTTCTCCTTTTTCTATGCGCCTTGCCTCTCACCTCTCTCTCCCTCTCCCTGTCTCCTCTCCACTTTTCTCCTCTCCTCAGCTCTCCTCCTCCTCTTTCTCTCTCAGACTGACTACAAAGCTTAGGTCTGCATTGCAGTCCTCTGCTGGATCTCAACCATATGCTGCAGGGCTGGTATCATACACACTGAGTGTCAGACATACAATCAGAGTTGCATGCACACACACGGTACCGTTCCACCTATTCTATTCCAGTCTTTACAATGAACCCATCCTCCTATAGCTCCTCCCACCAGCCTCCTGTGTATCAAAGGTATAGCCAGCTACATGTGATATTGTCTTGAATGATTGATTAAGCTGTCTATAAGCCAGGGTTCACCTTCTAACTCATTCAAATGGGATCTCTTCTGTTTTCATTCTCTCTTTCAGTTTTTCCCGTACGGAGATGCATCAAAGTTTGCCCAGCATGCGTTCAGGACCTTTGATAAGAACGGAGACGGCACCATCGACTTCAGAGAGTTCATCTGTGCCCTATCCATCACATCGCGAGGCAGCTTCGAACAGAAACTCAACTGGGCCTTCAACATGTACGACCTGGACGGAGACGGCAAGATCACACGGGTGGAGATGCTGGAGATCATCGAGGTAAAGTTCAGAGTTCAGCCCATAGAGATTAATCATGAATCATATGCTCAGTGCCAAATGGCACCCTATTCTGTAATAGTAGTGCACTTTATAGGGAATAGTGTGCCATTTAGGCCATTCGTGTCATATTAGTGTTGAGATATTATTCATGGAAATTAGTGGCCAGGGTTTACTCTTTACTAGGGCCGGGACAATACCAATATCGCAATATGTTTTCCATGGCAAAAATAAAAACACGAAGTAGACCAAACTCTTTGGTCCTTTAAAAACCTGCTGTATGTAAAACATTGTCTTTCTATGGCTTAGAAAATAAATACATGTGACTGGAGGACAACAACATAAAGATGTTTGTTTCCAACATTCGGGCTGTTTTGTTTCCTTGCCAAGATACTAAGGAGTATCGTCCCGGCCCTACTCTTTACCTTCTGAATCTTTGACATTTCCTCCTCTAGCCCCAAATGCCCTCTTGTGTGCCTTGAATACTAATCAGGTTGGGTTTTTCAGAGAGTGTGTTTGACCTATAAATGTCTCTACTTAAGTAAACAATGACTGAACTATCATTTCTCCCCCTCTGTTAAGGCCATCTACAAGATGGTGGGGACTGTGATCATGATGAAGATGAACGAGGATGGCCTGACGCCCCAGCAGCGAGTGGACAAGATCTTCAGCAAGATGGACAAGAACAACGACGACCAGATATCACTGGACGAGTTCAAAGAGGCAGCAAAGAGCGACCCTTCCATTGTATTACTCCTGCAGTGTGACCTGCAGAAATAGAGGAGAGGGAGGATTGAGAACCACCACGGACTCCATTCAGTTTGCAGCTATTTCCACTGGAAAAAAATATTGCTTGGACTACCTTTCAATGGATCCGCTTCTTGTGTTTGAAACACTTGTGTGCATGAGAATGTTAATTTGCTATAAAATATTTACATATACACACACACCTACTGAGACACACCCCACGAAGATACACACGCATCACCACACACTCACTACATATTCACACCACGCACAAATATATTTAGAGATATATAAATATTATTTAAATTATTTAAAATCAACTGCCAAAATGTAAAGTGTGCAATGTATTTTCCATAGATACCGTCTCAATCCACTGGCGCTTTAGCATCAGTGATGTGCTATGTTGAATTACGCTACTACTTATTGTTCTGAGTTTACTGACACTAGCTATGTGTTTCATATATTGAGTAATGTCAACCAAACCAAATTCCTATGGTAACGTAACTGTTTCTGATAAACCATGAATCCATTCTTCTAAAAGATTAGATTTGGATAGATGAAGAGATGGATTAGTAGCCTATTCATCAAACACTTTTCCTTCCAAACGTGCTTGTACTGTTGGTGAAAATAAATGTAGTTAATTTGCATGCGTTTAGGTTTCGCCTTAAAGATAATCTCCTTAATTTTGCATTATATTAGAATAATGAAGACAAAGCCTTATTAATGAAATGCAGTTAGTTAAACATAAAATATAATAATAATTTAATAGGAAAAATCATATTACCGTATAGATCCTTCTACAAGTATTGATGTATGGGATGTATTTTTTGTGTTTGGTCATGACATTCTTTTTGACTGCCGTACCTGTGGGAGCATGAAACATGTAGATAATAATAATAGTTATGATGCTAAGAAATCCCTGTTGCATCTCTATTTAGGAATGAGGAGATATTGAATGTGGCATATTTAACAATGACAAAACCAATAGTCAACAAAAATATTTGTCTTAAAGAAATGAAATAAATTGAAATAAAAGCATCAGTATTGTCAGGGGAATTATACCCTGTGAGTCATAACCAATGAGAGGTTGTAATATAAAAAGCTATCTGAAAATGAATCTCAGCCCTTTAACAATGAAGAGGTTTTAACTGTATTTTATCCTACCTACTATTGGTCCAATTAGTTTTAGTCCTATGTCATCACACCATTTCTTCAATGAAGATACAGGTTGCATATCAATGTGCTGAATTCGACGAAGTTCCTGTCATGAGTTTATTAATACCACTCATAGGTGTAAAGAAAAAAATAACTAAGGCCAGTATAACATTGTGTTAAACATCGATCAGTATAACCTCATACTGTTTTGTCTCTCTCAGTTAAAAAAATGAGTGTTTAAAAACAATGTCTTAAAGGAACTAGTGAATGCCATTCCTAATGAACCAAGCCAAGAGGACTAAACCCCTTAAGCCATGTGTTTTGGTAGGCTATACAGTTTGCCCAAAGTGTACCTAACAATACGCTGCTCTTTATTGTTAGAATTTTTCTACTTTTTTATTCCTCTCTCACATACTGAAGCATACAAACTGTACAGTAGCTTCTTCCTTTTCAGGTGCAGTGTATCCTATCATCCACGCAAGACACCAGCTTGGAAATAGCCTCGGACACCTAGCCTGGTCCCAGATTGGTTTGTGCGGGCTTACAACTCCTATTGGTCATTGTAACGGCACAACATAGGAGTTGGCAAGATGGCACAAACAGATCTGGGACCAGGCTGTGAGACCCCAGCCTGACTGGATAATATTTAATAATTCCCCTGTACATATTAGTTTAAAGTAGACCCTGCTTGTATAAATCACTATTACAATTTAGTAACTAACTACCCATTTTGTTTCACATGTCATCTGCATATTTGGGAGGAGTTATGCTAATCGTATTCAAATTGACCTGCAATGCCAAGACCAAATCCATCACAATTCCTCAAGAGATTAGGCTGACTGTCATCTAAAACTTTCCATGAACATATTTGCCCAGAAATGTTTGTACTGAAAAAAAACTATCAGATACCAAATGTAAACAATGGCAACCATGTAAACTAAATGATTATGTTGTACATGTAGCATGTATTGTGTCCCTGATGACATGGCTGCGCTAGTCCTTGTGTTGTGATTTAAACTAATAAAATAACTCTATGGGCTGTTTTCTGAAGGTGTGAATTAAGATTGCACAAAATGAAACTATACTAGATTGAGTTGAGGGGGGTTGTGATAGTATGCAGTACTGCATATAAAACCACAATCTGTATAGTTGTGTTCGTATTAGAATAAGCAGGCAAACCAACGGTAGAGATTGTCTTCTTGAGGATGTCTTGGGTATAGATCTACCACAATCCAGAACATCTCCACTCTAAATGCAAGTTGAACTGGCCCAGTGACAAATATAGTCTTGGCCATGATACAAAGCTATGTGAAAGGAAAGCAGGCTGACTAAACTGTGCAATACTGACTGAAAAGAGCCCTGGTTGAGGATAGTGTGAAAGACCCTGTGCATTGCGTATGTAGAATTACAATAGAGCTGCTGGCAGTCGTGTGTGTGCCTGTCTAGGAGTGACCGTGACCTATGCCTCTACTTTGACCTGGGCTGGAA
Source organism: Oncorhynchus mykiss (assembly GCF_013265735.2). NCBI lineage: Eukaryota > Metazoa > Chordata > Actinopteri > Salmoniformes > Salmonidae > Oncorhynchus > Oncorhynchus mykiss. The sequence continues at coordinate 32,016,319 of NC_048568.1, forward strand.
CCTACCTACCTACTACTGTTGACCTTTCTGGGTTCAGGAAGAGGACAGTGCTATGACAGAAGTGCATTCATGCAAGACGTATGGCCAGCATCTTTTATACAAGGACCATTTATTTTACAGAAAATACCAATTTATTTGACAGAATCTAAAAACGCAAGTGAATTTGTATGAATTACCATTTTTTTATGAATATGTTTACATCAAACTGCAGATTTTTTCCACAGAGATTGTATGTGTTCAAAATGCACACCAAAGAGACATACCAAAACTGAAATTAAACAAAAAGACTGTCAAAGCCTGTAAAATGCAACCACTATCAGTAGAAAAACACCCCCCCCCCCCCCCTCCCAAAATGCACCCTAATATACTTGATAACCAAGATAGTAACCAATTACAAAACACAAATCAGTTAACTTTAGCAATTGGACAAATTAAGATGTACAAATTATTTAGAATTTAAAAAATAATCAAAATAAAATAAAAAGCATTTCAGGAGACAAGAGTCCTACAAGCAAACATTATTGGCTTACAACAAGCAAGAGGTGAATTTGTACAGATGTCTAAATGCACATTCTGTGCCAAAGGGGGAAGAGGGGAGACTATTTTGGGGGATCTGTGTTTATGCCATATTTCTCCTTCAGAAGCTTCAGCTGCTCCTCTTTCTTCTTGGTGTCCATCTTCTGGAAAGCCTGTGAGAAACAGTGGAATGAAAATCATGAGTTATGCATGTTTAAGTGCAAAACTTTACAGTGTTTACATGTGACACCCAGACACAGGCCGAACTGTCAGAAAGAAAATACCATATTGATTCCTACATTTACCTCACATTAGAGCCTTAAAAGTTAGTCAGTGATGAACAAAGTACACAAAAATATCAGGCCGACTTCCGCAACAACTAAGAGTGCGAAGCGCAAGGCTAAACTTCTTCGCCGTTTTGGTCTAGCAGCTATCACAGCAGAGTGAGGCACATCTGTGTACATGTGCAGATCCTCTGTGTCACTCGTCTGCGATATCTGTGGTTCATCCAGTTGCTCGCAGCAGCATAATATTGCAGACTCTCAGTTCAATAAAAATAAGCAGTTTGACTCTTCCTCCAGACACCTACAAATGTAATATACCAGCATTGACTAATGGCAACACCAGGGCTCAACAACCCTGTTCATGGAGAGTTACCCTCAAGTATGTTTTCGCTGCAACCACAGCTGTATCTAACCTGACTCAACTTATCAACCAGATAATTATCACAACCAGCTGCGCTCAATTAGGGTTGAAGTGAAAACCTACAGGACAGTAGCTCTCCAGGAACAGGGTTGGAGTGAAAACCTACAGGACAGTAGCTCTCCAGGAACAGGGTTGGAGTGAAAAACTACAGGACGGTAGCTCTCCGGGAACAGGGTTGGAGAACCCTGGCCTACAATGTTTGTTCAGTATAGTATTTTCTCCATATGCAAAACGATGAAAGTTACTAGTCCCGTTGAGAAAATATATCAACAATGGTTAGAGGAGACTTTGTCAGGTCCTTGATTGATGAGATTATAGGCCTACGTACCCGGTTTGCATTGTAGTATAAAACTACAAGATATCTGTTGCAGACGTTGAATCCAGAAAGGTGATCGCAGGCATTCTTGGCATCAAATATGTCCTCGTAGACCACATAAGCTGTCCCTCTTGATTCCGGTGTGTTTCCACTGAAAGACAGTGCATAAGAATACATACATTTAGACAAGACAATGATGAGACTTTGTGGTTGAATACCTGCCACAGTTCTGCAGACTAGCCTACACACAAGGAGATGATACATGAACTAGCAAACAGCAGGGACCTGAGGACACCATCCAACCTGGAACTGAGCTCACAGGCTTGAAAGGACAGACCAGATACAAATTCAATTAGCACTAAGGTGTAAAGTAAAAGGGCTTTTGACCCAACAAGTGTCAGGAGTCTTTGAAGTGTCCTCTGAAGCCCCTTCCTACTGTTCAAAGACCATTCACTGGCATTTTCTACAAGAAATCTGCCTCCAGAAATAAAAGCTTCTTCCAAGTGGGTGTGACACCTGCTCCCATTGCCTGCTGCACTGCTGCTTGGATTCCACCTGGCAATTTGTTCACTGTCTGCCCTGGCCTGTCTCCCCCTGTCTGGTACAGACTCACCCCTCTCTCCCGTGCTTTCGCTCGCCCCCAGCACACAAGCACTGTTGGGGCGAGTGACTCTGAACTTACAATGGCTAGCCCCAAGTCGTTATATATTTAATTTTTTTCTTGTGCATTTTGCCTCATGAATCCTGCATACTTTGTTGACTACAAACTTTCTTCACCCAACCGTGGGACAGACTGTTTGTCCCCACACTCGGGACTCTGACTATTGGTTACATAGACTTTTGGCCTCCCATCCTATTCTAACCATCTCTCACTGGCTTTGTATTCATGTTACCTGATGAAATTGCTGTACAATATGATCTTGTTGCCATCTGATGCACATTCAGATGTCAAATCAACACTGCAGAGCTCTCCCTGTCCTCTGCCGTGCCCCGATTGTATTACTGTTGATGATATCTGGAAATGTGCATGTACACCCTGGCCCATCTACTGTTGCTAGCCCCAATTCTGACTTGTGCTCTGATATCTGCTTCACTGATTTCTGCTCTCGAAAAAACATGGGTTTTCTGCATGTTAACACTAGAAGCTTATTATCTAAAATGGATCCATTGAAAGTGTGGATTCACAGCTCCAATCCAGATGTGTTGGTCATTACTGAGACGTGTTTAAGGAAGAGTGTTTTGAATACTGATGTTAACCTTTCTGGCTATAACCTTTTTCGGCAAGACAGATCTTCCAAAGGTGGGTGAGTGGCAATCTTTACCAAGGATGACCTTCAGTGCTCGGTTGTCTCCGCCAAGTCTGTCCCCAAACAATTTGTTTAGCTGGTTTTAAAGAATTAAACTTTCAAATAGCTCTTTGTTGACTGTTGCTGGGTGCTATCGTCTTCCATCAGCACCTGCCTGTATCCTACCTGCCCTAAGCTCTCTCCTGGCCCCTTACAAAGTCTGAATTTGTCCTGCTAGGTGACCTAAACTGGGACATGCTTAAACCACCTGACCAAGTCCTAAAGCAATGGCACTCCCTAAATCTTTCTCAGATTATCACCAATCCCACAAGGTATGACTCCAAACACCCAGAAAAGGCTACTCTCCTCGATGTTATCCTCACAAATGATCCTGATAGGTATGTCTGGTGTTTTCTGCAATGACCTTAGTGTAGTGACTACTGTTTTACAGCCTGTGTTCGTAATGGCTGCTCAGTGAAACGCCCTTTCCTGATTTGTCATAGATGCTTGCTAAAAAACTAATGAGCAAGCCTTCCTTCATGACCTGGCCTCTAAAATGGTAAAGAATCAGCTTGATCACCTCTGTCGATGATGCTTGGAACTTCTTTTTTTATATTTTCAGTGGTATTGTTAACAAATTCAGTGGTATTGTTAACAAACACACCCCCATAAAAAAAACAGGTTCAGCCCCTGGTTCGACCGTGATCTGTCAGAGTTACTCCACCTCAAGAATTGCATTTGGCGAAAGGCTCGGCACACGCATACTCAGGCTGTCTGGCTCTCGTTCAGGCAATTGAGAAATAAGTGCACTCAGGCTATCCGGAAGGCCAAAGTTAGTTACTTTAAGGAGCAGTTCTCTCCTTGTTGGTCTAACCCCAAGAAGTTCTAGAAAACAGTTAAAGACCTGGAGAATACACCCTCCTCCTCACAGTTGCCCATGTCCCTTAAAGTTGATGTGGTTGTTACTGACAAGAAGCACATGGCTGAGCTCTAATCACCACTTCATTAAGTCAAATAGAAATCCTGACTCAGCCTTGCCTCCTTGCCCGTCCAACATTTCCTCATCTCCCACCCCTCCTAATGCGACTACCCCCAATGCTTCTCCCTCTTTTTCCCCTGCCCCGCTACAACATTTCTCCCTGCAGGCAGTCACTGAGTCAGAGCTCCTAATGAAGCTCCTTAAACTTGACCCCAAAAAACAATCTAGGTCAGATGGTTTAGACCATTTCTTCTTTAAGGTTGATGACCTTATGTCAAACGCCTGTCTGTCCTTTCTGGGGAGTTTCCCATTGCTTGGAAGGCAGCCACAGTTTGTCCATTATTTAAAGGGGAGATCAAGCTGATCCTAACTGTTATAGGCCCATTTCTCTTTTGCCCCATTTATCAAAAGTGTTGGAAAAACTTTTCAAAAATCAACTGACTGGCTTCCTTGATGTCTATATTATTCTCTCGGGTATGCAATATGGTTTCTGCTCAGGTTATGGATGTGTCACTGCAACCTTAATAAAGGTCCTTAATGATGTCACGATTGCCCTTGATACTAAGCAACATTGTGCTGCTATTTCTATTGACTTGGCCAAAGCTTTTGATACGGTAGACCATTCCATTCTTGTGGGCCGACTAAGGAGTATTGGTGTCTCTGAGGTGTCTTTGGCCTGGTTTGCTAACTACCTCTCTCAAAGAGTGCAGTGTATAAAGTCAGAAAATCTGCTGTCTCAGCCACTGCCTGTCACCAAGGGAGTACTCCAAGGCTCAATCCTAGGCCCCACGCTCCTCTCAATTTACATCAACATAGCTCAGGGAGTAGGAAGCTCTCCTCCATTTATATGCAGATAGTCTTATACTCAGCTGGCTCCTCCCCGGGTTTTGTATTAAATGCTCTACAACAAAGCTTACTTAGTGTCCAACAAGCTTTCTCTACCCTTAGAACGTCTTAGGGCTGAAATCCCGTTAACAGGATCGATATGACAACAGCCAGTGAAAGTGCAGGGCAACAAATTCAAAACAGAAATCTCATAATTAAAATTCCTCAAACATACAAGTATTTTATACCATTTTAAAGGTAATCTTGTTGTTAATCCCACCACAGTGTCCGATTTCAAATAGGCGTTTACAGCGAAAGCACCACAAACAAACGATTATGTTAGGTCAGAGCCAAGCCACAGAAAAACAACACAGTACGGTGCTCAGAGATTAAAATACATATATCCACCATGTTGGAGTCAACAGAAGTCAGAAATAACATTATAAATATTCACTTACCTTTGATGATCTTCATCAGAATGCATCACCAGGAATCCCAGTTCCACAACAAATGTTTGATTTGTTTGATAATGTCCATCATTTATGTCCAAATAGCTACTTTTGTTAGCGTGTTTGGTAAACAAATCAAAACTAACGATGCGCGTTCACTAGTTGCAAACAAAATGTCAAAAAGTTCCATTACAGTCTGTAGAAACTTGTCAAACGATGTATGGAATCAATCTTTAGGATGTTTTTAACATAAATCTTCAATAACATTCCAACCGGAGAATTCCTTTGTCTTCAGAAAAGCAAAGGAACGGGAGATACCTCATGTGAAATGCACGTGACTGCTGACAGACCTCTGACTCATTCCCCTCTCATTCAGCCCCCTTTATAGTAGAAGCATCAAACAAGTTTCTGAAGACGGTTGACATCTAGTGGAAGCCTTAGGAAGTGCAACATGACAAATATCCCAGTGTATCTTCGATAGAGGCCGAGTTGAAAATCGACCAACCTTAGATTTCCCACTGCCTGGTTGGATTTTTTCTCAGGTTTTTGCCTGCCATATGAGTTCTGTTATACTCACAGACATCATTCAAACAGTTTTAGACACTTCAGAGTGTTTTCTATCCAAATATACTAATAATATTCATATATTAGCAACTGGGACTGAGGAGCAGGCAGTTTACTCTGGGCACCTTATTCATCCAAGCTACTCAATACTGCCCCCCAGCCATAAGAAGTTTTTGACCACCTCCAAAACAAAGGTCATGTGGTTTGGTAAAAAGAATGCCCCTCTCCCCACAGGTGTTATTACTACATCTGAGGGTTCAGAGCTTGAGGTAGTCACTGCATACAAGTACTTGGGAGTATGGCCAAACAGTATACTGTCCTTCTCTCTGCACATATCAAAGCTGCAGGCTAAAGTTAAATCTAGACTTGAAAGAGGAGCGTAATCGCTCACCCCAGCTGCCATCCTACCCAAGCTAGATTACAGAGACATAATTTATAGATCCGCAGGTAAGGGTGCTCTCGTGCGGCAAGATGTTCTTTAACATTAGGCCATGAGATTTGCCACCAATGCTCCTTATAGGACATATCACTGCACTCTATACTCCTCTGTAAACTGGTCATCACTGTATACCCGTCGCAAGACTCACTGGTTGATGCTTATTTATAAAAACCCTCTTAGGGCTCACTCCACCCATCTAAGATATCTACTGCAGCCCTCATTCAACACCCATTCTGCCAGTCACATTCCGATATCATAACCGCCATCGATAAGAGACATTACTATGCAGCTGTATTCATCGACCTGGCCAAGGCTTTCGACTCTGTCAATCACCACATTGTTATTGGCAGACTCAACAGCCTTGGTTTCTCAAATGATTCCCTCGCATGGTTCACCAACTACTTCTCTGATAGAGCTCAGTGTGTCAAATCGGAGGGCCTGTTGTCCGGACCTCTGGCAGTCTCTATGGGGGTGCCACAGGGTTAAATTCTCGGGCCGACTCTTCTCTGTATACCTCAATGATGTTGCTCTTGCTGCTGGCGATTCTCTAATCCACCTCTACGCAGACGACACCATTCTGTATACTTCTGGCCCTTCTTTGGACACTGTGTTAACTAACCTCCAGACGAGCTTCAATGTCATAACTCTCCTTCAGTGGCCTCCAACTGCTCTTAAACGGAAATAAAACTAAATGCATGCTATTCAACCGATCATTGCCCGCACCTGCCCGCCCATCCAGCATCACTACTCTGGACGGCTCTTACTTAGAATACGTGGCTTCCAATTTCACAACAAAGCTTCCTTCACTCATGCTGCCAAACATACCGTCGTAAAACTGACCATCCTACCGATCCTTGCCTTCGGCGATGTCATCTATAAAATAGCCTCCAACACTCTACTCAGCAAACTGGATATAGTCTATCACAGTGCCATCCGTTGTCACCAAAGCCCCATATACTACCCACCACTGTGAACTGTACATTCTCATTGGCTGGCCCTCGCTTCATACTCGTCGCCGAACTCACTGGCTACAGGTTATCTACAAGTCTCTGCTAGGTAAAGCCCCGCCCTATCTCAGCTCGCAGGTCATCATAGCAGCACACGCTCCAGCAGGTATATCTCACTGGTCACCCCCAAAGCCAACTCCTCCTTTGGTCACCTCTCCTTCCAGTTCTCTGCTGCCACTGACTGGAACGAACTGCACAAATCACTGAAGCTGGAGATTCCCATCTCCCTCACTAGCTTTAAGAACCAGCTGTCAGAGCAGCTCACAGATCACTGCACCTGTTGATAGCCCATCTGTATACAGCCCATCTATCTACCTCATTCCCATACTGTATTTATTTATTTTGCTCCTTTTGCACCACAGTATCTCTACTTGCACATCCATCTTTTGCACATCTACCATTCCAGTGTTTAATTGCCATATTGTAATTACTTTTTTTCTACTGTATTATTGACTGTATGTTGTGTTCATTCCATGTGTAACTCTGTGTTGTTGTATGTGTCAAACTGCTATGCTTTATCTTGGCCAGGTCGCAGTTGCAAATGAGAACTTGGTTCTCAACTAGCCTACCTGGTTAAATAAAGGTGAAATAAAAATAAAGGTCCCCAAAGCCCACACATCCCTGGGTCCCTCCTCTTTGCAGTTCACTGCAGCTAGCGACTGGAACGAGCTGCAACAAACACTCAAACTGGACAGTTTTATCTCAATATCTTCATTCAAAGACTCAATCATGGACACTCTTACTGACAGTTGTGGCTGCTTTGTATGCTGTATTGTTGTCTCGATCTTCTTGACCTTTATGCTGTTGACTTTGCCCAATAATGTTGCTACCATGTTGTGTTGCTACCATGTTGTTTCGCTACCATGCTGTGTTGTCATGTGCTGCTGCCTTGTTATGTTGTTGTCTTAGGTATCTCTTTATGTAATGTCTCTATCTTGTTGTGATGTGTGTTTTGTCCTATATTTACATTGAAATTATTTTTTAAATCCCAGGCCCCCGTCCACACAGGAGGCCTTTTTTGCCTTATGGTAGGCCGTCATTGTAAATAAGAATTTGTTCTTAACTGACTTGCCTAGTTAAATCAAATAAACTATGTAAACTACATCACCCATGGTATATCTGAGCATTCCATCCAGATCAACAATCTTCCACTTACGTTCGAATCTGCCGTATTGGTCCATACTTCCCAAAGATGTCGTACATTTCCTCAGCTGTGATCTTGTATGGTAGATTTCTAATGTAGAGTATTCTGTTGACTTCAGGTGGTAATCGAATCTGCATAGAAAACAGCATTTGCAACGGATACGCTCAATTTACTTAACTAAATGACGTAAAATGAGTATAAACTGTGACAAGTTGCGTAAACAGTAACGTTTCATGATCAAGCTACTAAGTGATGTTAGTTACGCAGTTTAAAGCAAGTTAGATAGCGAACTTGAGTAAAAATAATGAACGTTAGATAACATTAACATTTCCCCCACAAAAAAAGCTTGTACATGTGTGAAATAGGACAAATACAAGCACCCATCAAATTATTATTAAATCGATCAAGCCAATCGCCTGTCTTTATCATAGCGTAAGTGTCTAGTTAGCGAGCTAGCTTCGTTAGCCACCCAACTACCACGCTAACTATAAACTAAACCTGACGAGGTTGATTAGCTATAGCTATCATTTGAATCCAAAAACATGATACATGCCAACTTACATTAGCTCGTTTAGCTGCTTGCATAGCCATGCTTGTATATTTCGTGTACAAAATGTGCTAAGAAAAATATATTCGACAACACACGAACGCAGATATTTTTTTAACGTATTTCCGATTCCAGACGATACAGTTCCGGTTACGTCATTTAAGGATCAAGTGCTATTTAAATTAAATTATATTTCCGTCAGTAAAGTTTTCATAGACTGTACTTCTAAATATTAATTTGATTTTTATCCTCAATTTGTTTTTTTGTATTATTCATCCTCAGTCTGTGTTTGATGACTTAGTGATCCTCAGACCTGTGTTTGATGATTTAGTGGTCGTATGACGATCCTACCACCTGGTTTTGGCATAAAAACTACCCTTTTTGGCAGGGTGGGCATACACTGCACTCATGTGAAAAGTGAATTGAATTGTAGCAATCTTTTTTTAACCTTTATTTAACTAGGAAAGTCAGTTAAAAACAAATTATTATTATAATGATGGCCTACCAAAAGACAAAAGGCCTCCTGCGGGAAAGGGGGCTGGGATTAGAAATAAAAAATACAATAAAAATATAGGACAAAACACACATCACGACAAGAGAGACCTAAAACAACAACATAGTATGGTAGCAGCACAAAATATGGTACAAATATTATTGGGCGCAGACAACAGCAAGAAGGTAGAGACAACAATACATCACATGAAGCAGCCACAACTGTCAGTAACTGTTCTGGTCATTGAGTGATATCTTCTTGTTATATGAGGTTTAACTGCGGTTGGCATCCAATTTGTTGCATTACTGCCACCTACTAGACTGGAGTACAACTCCATTTTACTTTACTTGAAAAAGACAAATTAACTATATAAATACCCTACCATCTAACGCTATACACACCAATTTCAAAATTATATAAAATAAAATGAACACCCCCCTACTCCACTAATTAAATGTATTTATTCCTACCTCATGCCATCACCCTGAAAGGATGAGACATCACCACTTAACACATCCTGTAACTCTTCTGCTGTCAAGTCTCGCACACCCAATTACCTCTCTGCAGCTGCCACCACAACCTCAATTTTCGGAGACTTCTGATCCATCCCTGCAGTACCATTAATAACCATTTTTATAAATGCTAAAAATCCAATCTTACTGAAACGTATTTCACTTTTTGGCCTATCCCTCTTTACTGGTATATCTTTACTACTCTCACCACTCCTCCCCCTTAACCCATCTTCCTCTACATTCTTCACTGCCTCAGCATATGACATCTTCTGCTCTACTCTAACCCTGGAAACCTCAACCTGCCTCTCTCGCACAGGAAATGTCTGATTCCCAGCTCAATGGGCACCCCTACAATTAACACATTCCACTACTTTCCTCAATACTACACATTCCTTTGTCTCATGCCCTTCTGCACATTTCTCACACCTTGGACCCTCCCTCCTACACACTGCTGCCACATGTCCATAAGCTTGACACAAGTAACTTCTTAATGTATTCGGCACATATGCTCGTACATGATAACTTATATATCCTAACTTCACTTTGTCAGACTCAACTTCAAAACTCAAAAGAACAGACAAAGACTCTTCTGTTTCCCCACTCTCGCCACCCTGTCTATGTCGCAAACAACAGGCATCACATACACCGGGAATCTTTGCCCTCAGCTGGTCAACGTTTATATCTACTGCTACCCCAGTTATCACTCCTTTCATTGGTGACTTTTTCTTGAGAACGAAACACTTCACTTTACTTACCCCCATTAGTTTTACTTTGAGTGCATTCTTCCTCTGCCCATCAGAAACACAAACAATTATCACTAGACCACTTCTAGTTACCCTCACCGATTTCACCCACCGTGAAACCACAAATGGATCAGCCAAAAGGCAAGAGTCCACTTTTTTCATAAACTTCACTCCTATTGTCAAAGACTCTTCTGCATACCTCGGTCTCCGATAACTTTACCGCACCTACCACCTTCGATACTTCACCCTCATTCACTTCCATTTCTCCTCCTGTCTTCAGCTCCCTCTGCTTACACTTTCTACCATTCTTCTTTGACAAACCATCTCCCGTTTTCCCACCATTTTTATCTGACTCAAACTCTTTGAATGATCTCCCAATGTATTACACTATGTAATACACTCCCACAATATTGCTTTCACCTATTCAGATCAACTTTGGAGATGAGGGGAGTGCAAACGTATTACTTTTATTATGTATTAATGTTCTATTATTTATCTATTTTCTTTCTCTGCATTGTTGGGAAGTGCCCACAAGTAAGCATTTCACTGTTAGTCTACACCTGTTGTTTACAAAGCATGTGATTAATACAATTTGATTTGGAAACATAGGCATATGTGTTGGGGCCTTGCCTTGTAATTCAGGGTCAAACTCAAGCCCCTCTGCCTGCAATGAGGATGAAATGTCTTTATGCAGTGCCTCTTGATAATAAAACTGATATGCAAAGACCCGTCAAACATGGTTTTCTGTGGACCCGTCTTTGTAGTGTGGGTACCAGTCTTTCTAGCTAATATTCTACTCCTTGTCACTCCGGTCATTTGCCAAATTTAGGAGTGGCAAGGGGTGGAATGTAATAGCTGAACAGAGACAGCAACCAGGCTACCTTCTTTGGTCCTAGAACCCAGATCATCATGTCCCTCAAAGAATTTAGGGTAAATGTATTTGACCTTTCGGCCTTTCATTATATTATAAGTAACCCAGGTTTTCCATCCAACAGCATTCATTTTTTTTTTTACATGATTTTTGTAGGTTTGTGTAGGGCATATGCCCTTTCTCAATGTGCAGGCATGGAAAGCTAAATATACGGATGATAATAAAACTCTTTATATGTGATTTGATGATACCATTAGTCCCCTCCTGTTGAGTGGGGTGGAGACGAAAACAGAAGCCAAGTGCAACATTTTTTTTGCTGTTGCATTTTTTCATCCGGTCACTCACTCCACTTACTGCAAAAGAAGCTAGCTAGTTGCATACAACAGCGGCATCTTCAAAGCATCGTATTACTTTCCCTGCCTGCAAATTTCCAACAGTTTCAAATGTAACTGTAGCCTATTGATAAGCAGATCGCATCAAATATTTGGTATAACTTGGACAATAATACTAGCTTCCGAACGTTGATGACGTGAGTAACGTTATTATTCATTTTGAGAACGAGAAGTCTCCCGCCATGGCGCGACGCCGCTAACAAGTTAATTGAGGGAAGTTTTGAAAGTGCTTGTTCTGCCCTTTTTGAAGAAACGTCGTTGATCAGCGCTAGAAGGACAACTATTTGCAAAGCAAGGGTGAGCAGCTAGCTACTACTGATAATTATTATTATTTTGACGTGGATGATGAATCCTAATTCATCTATCTAAAGTTAGTTAGCCAATTTATTTTGACTTCTGCTTGCCTTTCTTTAGCTAATGTCTCCTGCACGCTGCTCCGGCTAACTTGGTTGCATTTTAGCCAAACAAACGTTAGCAAACTAGCTACTATAGTTATTGTACATTCGTCGTTTGTGTGAATTGTCAGCTAATACATGGCATTTTAACTGTGAAATTGTGTAGTTAACGGGTTTTTACTGAATATGGTTTATTCATAGATCGCTATTGAGATGGCTACCCAGCTAAGTTGGCTATCCCAACTGGTTCGACAGGCAGTTGCATTGGCCATGTGCTGTAATTCTTTCTGGTCTGTAGTTAGCAAGCTAACGTTAGTAGTTAGAGCGTCGCCTTTCAGGGTTGGTGTTTTTAAAACGGTATACCACATGTTACTGCACGATAAACACATTTGACCGACAACAATTGTTGTGATTGTGAACCCATAATAGCTCAAAGACATGTCAATTTGGTGGAGTCGAATAAGAATACTAACCATTACCATTTTAACCCACATGGTGGCAGTAACGTCAAAGTTGATAGTGACTTTATGGGAGGAAATAACCGGACTGACAGATTTGATGGTATCATAACATTTCATTGGTTGGCTACAACTATTTTGACTATGTACAAAGTTGTTTAGAAGAGATGCCTGTTGTATAATTTGCCTGCTATGTTACATTATTTAAATGTCTGTAAAATAGGCCTAAATGAGAGATTTGATCATGGAAGGGTTATTATCGATTGTGTATGATTTTCCTAGAGAGTAGGCTAATGGGACTTATTTGAAAATATTGCCTAGGTTAAGGTAAGCTACATGTCAAGCTACATAATGTCAAGATTGTGAATTTCACTATATTTCTCTAGTACAGGGATCATCAACTAGATTAAGCCCCAAGCTGATACATTTTTCTTGAGCAGATGGTCAGGGGCCTGGTACATAATTACACATGTGTAGACTGCAAATTGATTGCAACAAGCCCAAAAATGTAAAACATTTGACTAAAACTATAATAATTTCAAACCTTGCTTACATTTAAGCTCACATACACTGAGTATACAAAACATTAGGAACACCTTCCTAATATGGGGTTGCACCCACTTTTGCCCTCAGAACAGCCTCAGTTCATCGGGGCATGGACTCTTCAAAAGCGTTCCACATGGATGCTGGCTCATGTTCACTCCATTGCTTCCCAAGTCAAGTTGGCTGGTGGACCATTCTTGATGCACACAGGAAACTGTTGAGGGTGAAAAACCCAGCAGCGTTTCAGTTCTTGACACACTCAAACCGGTGTGCCTGGCAGCTACTACTGTACCGTACCCGTTCAAGGGCACTTAATTATTTTGTCTTGCCCATTCACCCTCTGAACAGCACACATACACAATCCATGTTTCAATTGTCTCAAGACTTAATAATCCTTCTTTAACCTGTCTCCTCCCCTTCATCTACAGTGATTGTAGTGTATTTCACAAGTGACATCAATAAGGGATCATGGCATTCACCTGGTCAGTTTATCATGTAAAGAGCAGGTGTCCTTAATGTTTTGGACACTCAGTGTATATCTCTAGTATGTGAGGGAATACTTTGGACAGATTTCCTACATTTAAATAACTTGGATTTGATTTGCTGGTGTTTTTACATCTTATGTCCAACAATACAAATATAAATATATATATATATATATATTTATTTATTTATTTATTTATTTATTTTTAAAGCCCAGAACTTGGGAGGCCAAATAAAATTAACCAGGGAACCCTGCTCTGTCTAGTACACCCAATAGGACACGTTTAATAGCTTTGTCATTTCACAGGTTCTTTTTCCTTGTAAGATCAACATTGCGGGTGAAGACTGCACAAGGTCATGCCAATACAATACATTAATGTTGAATGTTCATATCTCCCGTGTGATTGAGGTTGAAGTAAGAATTGCAGTAAAAATATAAAACAATTGCTTAGGCCTACTTAACACAAATCTTGCTGGATGTTGAATTCCCTTGATATGCCAATCTTATTTTACATTAGTGCATAATCAGTTTATATACTGTCAGGTCCATATTTATTGGCACTCTTGATAAAGATGAGCAAAAAGACTAATACAATTACTAGCTATATTGTATGCTCAATATTTTTTATATATAAAATGTAACCTTTTAACTAGGCAAGTCAGTTAAGAACACGTTCTTATTTACCATGACGGCCAAACCCGGACGATGCTGGGCCAATTGCGCGCAGCCCTATGGGACTCCCAATCATGGCCGGATGGGAGTTAAATGGGGAAGTTATTTTGTGTAATAATACAATTGCCAAGAAAAAGTGATTTTGTTTAACAAGTAAAACAAATCTAAAAAAGATGGGGGTCAAAATGATTGGCACCCTGTTTTCAATACTCTAGCACCCTCCCCTAACGACACTGAGCCTTTTTCTCAAATGTTTTGAGATTGGAGAACACATTGGGAGGGATCATAGACCGTTCCTCCATAAAGAATCCTTCCAGATCCTTGATATCATTCGTCTGCACTTATGGACTGCCCTCTTCAATTCAAACCACAGGTTTTCAATGGGCTTCAAGTCCAGAGACTGTAATTAACTATATCTTTCTGGATATTGATTAGTGCTCTGGGTTATTGTCTTCCTGAAAGATTCACTTGCAGCCAAGTGTTTGCCTCCTGGCAGAGGCAACCAGGTTTTTGGCTAAGATGTCCTGGTATTTAGTACAATTCATGATGCCGTTGACCTTAACAAGGGCACAACAGTGGTGGGTTTGGCGTCGAAAAACAGAAGCATATGCAGAAAAGTACCTCATACCTACGGTAACATATGGGGGTGTAGCTTTGATGTTATGGGGCTATTTTGCTTCCACTGGTCCTTGGGCCCTTGTTAAGGTCAAAGGCATCATTAACTTTATTTTACCCAGGACAAGGTGAGGTATTGAAAACAGGAGTACCAATTTTTATTCCCTGAACCATTGTGCAGTGCCCTAATGTAAACCAGGCACCACCTTGGCAAAATTCAGATTGGCCTATTCATATTCAATTGACAGTTTCTATTAACTGAGATCCCGCTAACGGGATCGATATGACAACAGCCAGTGACAGTGCAGGGCGCCAAATTCAAACAGAAATCTCATAATTAAAATTCCTCAAACATACAAGTATCTTATACCATTTTAAAGATAATCTTGTTGTTAATCCCACCACAGTGTCCAATTTCAAAAAGCCTTTACAGCGAAAGCACCACAAACGATTATGTTAGGTCACCGCCAAGTCACGGAAAAACACAGCCATTTTTCCAGCCAAAGAGAGGAGTCACAAAAGCATAAATAGAGATAAAATTAATTACTAACCTTGGATCTTCATCAGATGACACTCATAGGACTTCATGTTACACAATACATGTATGTTGTGTTCGATAAAGTGCATATTTATATCCAAAAATAAAAATGTTACATTGGCGTGTTATGTTCAGTAGTTCCAAAACATGCAGTGATTTTGCAGAGAAGCCACATCAATTTACAGAAATACTCATAATAAACATTGATAAGAGATACAACTATTATACATAGAACTTTAGATAAACTTCTCCTTAATGCAACCACTGTGTCAGATTTCAGGAAAACTTTACGGAAAAAGCACACCATGCAATAATCTGAGTATGGCGCGCCGAGACCAAAACAGCCAAAGAGAGAGACGCCATGTTGTGGAGTCAACAGAAGTCAGAAATAGCATTATAAATATTCACTTACCTTTGATGATCTTCATCAGAATGGACTCCCAGGTATTCCAGTTCCACAATAAATGTTTGATTAGTTTGATAAAGTTCATAATTTATGTCCAAATACCTCCTTTTGTTAGCCCGTTCAGCCCTGTAATCTAAATTCATGACGCACGAGCAGACAAAGTAAAAAAGTTCCGTTACAGTCCGTAGAAACATGTCAAACGAAGTATAGAATCAATCTTTAGGATGTTTTTAACATAAATCTTCAATAATCTTCCAACCGGAGAATTCCTTTGTCTGTAGAAATGCAATGGAACGCAAGCTAACTATCACGTGAACTCGTGAGACTGCGCTCATGGCTGCTCATCGGCCCCCCTTCACAGTAGAAGCATCAAACAAGGTTCTAAAGACTGTTGACATCTAGTGGAAGCCTTAGGAAGTGCAATATGACCATATCCCACTGTCTTCAATAGGGGATGAGTTGAAAACCTACAAGCCTCAGATTTCCCACTTCCTGTTTTGATTTTTTTCTCAGGTTTCTGCCTGCCATATGAGTTCTGTTATACTCACAGACATCATTCAAACAGTTTTAGAAGCTTCAGAGTGTTTTCTATCCAAATATACTAATACTATTAATATCTTAGCTTCTGGGACTGAGTAGCAGGCAGTTTACTCGGGGCACCTTATTCATCCAAGCTACTCAATACTGCACCCAGCCATAAGAAGTTAAATGATCAGTCGGTGTATTGAGTAGTTTTAGATGAGAACTGATTTAGTTCTTGTTAAACAGCTGTAAAGATCAATTTGATACATGGTGCAATATTCATTCAACCTGGTAAGGAGCGATCAATAACACTGTTCCTTTTATGCATTCTACTAGTTAATACATGTTTTGATTAATGTAGGCTACTCAACATTTTTATCTGGGCATTCCTAATGCGATAGAACATGCTCTGACTCGTGTTGTCTACTCAACCAATGTTATCAGTATGGAACAAATCAACTCGGCTGTGATTAAAATATGTATTCCCTCAGTACATGAAGTTATTTTCGACCTTTACTTCAACACCAATTACTGGTTTTGATTAGAGGTCGACCGATTAATCGGAATGGCCGATTTTAATTAGGGCCGATTTCAAGTTTTCGTAACAATCGGTAATCGACATTTTTGGATGCCTGCCGATTATATTGCAATCCACTAGGAGACTGTGTGGCAGGCTGACCACCTGTTATGCGAGTGCAGACAGCAAGGAGCCATGGTAAGTTGCTAGCTAGCATTAAACTTATCTTATAAAAAAACAATCTTAACATAACTAGTGATTGATATTTCTAGTTTAACTAGCTTGTCCTGCTTTGCATATAATCAATGCGGTGCCTGAAATTGTGTCACTTCTCTTGCGTTTTGTGTAAGCAGAGTCGGGGTATATGCAGCAGTTTGGGTCGCCTGGCTCGACGCGAACTGTGTGAAGACCATTTCTTCTTAACAAAGACCGTAATTAATTTTACATAATTATGACATAGCATTGAATGTTGTGCAATGTAACCGCAAAATTCAGACTTAGGGTTGCCACCCGTTCGATAAAATACGCAACGGTTCCGTATTTCACTGAAAGAATAAACATTTTGTTTTCGAAACGATAGTTTCTGGATTTTACCATATTAACTTCTTGGTGACGAGGCAGTATTTTCACGTCCGGATGAAATGCATGCCCAAATTCAACTGCCTGCTACTCATCCCCAGAAGATAATAAATGCATATTATTAGTAGATTTGGATAGAAAACACCACTGAAGTTTCTAAAACTGTTTGAATCATGTCTGTGAGTATAACATAACTTATTTAGCAGGAGAAACCCTGAGGACAAACCATTCAGATTTTTTAAATTTTAAATTCACTCTATTCAATGGGTTTTCATTGGGAATCCAGATTTCTAAGGGACCTTCTTGCAGTTCCTACCGCTTCCACTGGATGTCACCAGTCTTTAGAAATTGGTTGAGGTTTTTCCTTTATGAAATGAAGAAGTACGGCCATCTTGAACGAGGATCACTTGAAGTGTACTGTTAGATAGAGGCGCGAGACCAGAAAGCTAGCTACAGTTTGTTTTCCTCCTGTATTGAACAAAGATCATCCGTCTTCAATTTTATCGATTATTTACGTAAAAAAAATACCTAAAGTTGTATTACAAAAGTAGTTTAAAATGCTTTGGCAAAGTTTACAGGTAACTTTTGAGATATCTTGTAGTCACGTTGCGCAAGTTGGAACAGGGATTTTTCTGGATCAAACGCACCAAATAAATGGACATTTTGGATATATATCGACGGAATTAATCGAACAAAAGGACCATTTGTGATGTTTATGGGACATATTGGAGTGCTAACAAAAGAAGCTCGTCAAAGGTAAGGCATGAAATATATTTTTATTTCTACGTTTTGTGTTGTGCCCGCAGGGTTGAAATATGCTTTCTCTCTTTGTTTATGGAGGTGCTACCTTCAGATAACAGCATGTTTTGCTTTCGATGAAAAGCCTTTTTGAAATCTGACATGTTGGCTCTATTCACAACAAGTGTAGCTTTAATTTGGTATCTTACATGTGTGATTTCATGAAAGTTTCATTTTTATAGTAATTTGGCGCTCTGCATTTTCACTGGCTTTTGGCCAGGTGGGACGCAAGTCCCACATATCCCAGAGAGGTTAATGACATAAGCTCGTATTTCTGTGTGTTTATTATATTATAATTAAGTCTATGATTTGATATTTGATAGAGCAGTCTGAGTAGTGGTAGGCAGCAGCAGGCTCCTAAGCATTCATTCAAACCGCCCTTTCCTGCGTGTGCCAGCAGCTTTTCGCAATGCTTGAAGCACAGCGCTGTTTGACTTCAAGCCTATAAACTCCCGAGATTAGGCTGGCAATACTAAAGTGCCTACAAGAACTTCCAGTAGTCAAAGGTATATGAAATACAAATGTTATAGAACCTAAAACTTTTTACCTGGGAATATTGAAGACTCATGTTAAAAGGAACCACCAGCTTTCATATGTTCTCATGTTCTGAGCAAGGAACTTCAATGTTAGCTTTTTTTACATGGCACATATTGCACATTTACTTTCTTCTCCAACACTGTGTTTTTGCATTATTTAAACCAAATTGAACGTTTCATTATATTTGAGACTAAATTGATTTTATTTATGTATTACGTTAAAATAAGAGTAATGTTCATTCAGTTTTGTTGTAATTGACATTTATTATAATAATCTGACTATCTATCTATCTATATCTCGTCAGATTAATCGGTGTCGGCTTTTTTTGGTCCTCCAATAATTGTTATCGCCGTTGGAAAATCACGGTCGGTCGACCTCTAGTTTTGATTGAATAATACAATCAAAATTAAAGGAGAAGTTGGCTTTTTACAACCAAATCTCTATCGTTAGTGTAAATGGCATGTTATTGAAGGGTCCAGACATGTTTTTTTTTTGCCATTTCACTTGTTTTAGAGAATCTTACCTCAACCAGCAAGTCAGCTGATAACTTAGTGGTAAGAGCGTTGGGCCAGAAATTCGAATGGTCGCCAGTTTGAATCCCTGAGCTGACAAGGTGCAACATTTGTCGGTGCCCTAATTGGTTTAGGATTGCCATTGATAATGGCAGATCCTGGCTGCGACCCCACTCTCCGAGAATGTCTATGGGGGAGTTGGGATATGCATAAACACATTTCCAAATCATAGATGCCTGTAATGCACAAATGTACATTTGTGAAATACGACAAATATAAGCACCCACCTTTATCATTATAATGATAAAGTCCTTATCCTGGTTGTGCAGTACAGGGGCTCTGAAAACATACAAATATTTCCTTTTAGAAACTGAAAAGCTCTCATTATAGTGATGCAGGTCTTTAGACATATGAATTTGTCATTCCGAACTTTATCTGCAAGGTGCGACTCAATCTGCATTTGTTCATGTTTTTTTCAGAGCCCTGTACAGCACAACAAGGATGACGAAGTGACTCGCCGGGTTGGGGTAAGTTTCTCAAAAAAAATCGCAAAAAAAAAGTGTCTGGATCCTTCCTACCATTTACATATCATTTACATAAAGTTTCGATTTGGTAAAAGGTTTAAAAAAATATTTTAAAAAAGGTAATTTCTCCTTCAATGTGCCCAACGACTTATTTGCTGAGTATTTTTGATTTTATTGTTATCAACGTTTCTCAATGGCACTGTGTCCAAAATCCAGAATTTAATCTACTGACTTCTTTTCTTAGACTCATTGGACCTTGACATTTATGATTTGTTGGATGGACATTGATAGTTGATGGAAGACGGAATACTTTGACAACGTCAAAATGTGTTCAATCCCTGGGCTCCCAACACCAGGTTCAAAAGTTTCAGTTCTCATAACAAGGGTGAACTGCAATCCCCAATGTGATATTGTGGAGCTATGGGGCAATTTTGATCAAGAGCGAAAAATTGCCTATCAACACCTGCGAAAAGACATTCAGTTTCCCAGAGAAACCTTTCGTGAGTTGGAGGGAAATCCTGGAGATGTGTGCCTGGTTCAGATATATGAAACTTGGTATAGGGTACGCATAGTCTCAAGAAATGGCTCAAGTTACAATGTGTTCCTAATTGACGAAGGGCGAATGCTTGGTGTCACCACTAGCATGTTGGCTTGGGGTCAGAAAGAGTTTTTCCACCTACCCCCTGAGGTAGAATTCTGTGTTCTCTCCAATGTGTTGCCCGTGTCACCTGAGAACAGGTGGTCTCCAGTGGCCTTAGAATTTCTGAAATCCCTCTGCGGAAAGACGGTTGATGCATGTGTCCAGGACATCTTGGTGCCCCATAGAACCTTCCTCCTGGATGTGCCCTGCGTATCTAGACAGATGCACGAAATGGGGTTTGCTAAGAAGCTGAGCACCGATAAGTTCAAGCTCTACGTTTCAAAGTCATTGCAGAGTGGGGCTTCAAACTCTACAGAATATCCACAGAAGTCCTCTGTGAGAAATGACCCACTAGAGACCCGTGAGCAAATTGAGAAGCAGCAGCACTACATGTATCCAGAGCTGCAAACGGAAACCGTAGAGACGGTCATTGTCACGGAGGTAACCAACCCACTGCGCGTCTTCTGTCAGTTGAAGGTGTTTTCTCAAGAGTTGAAGAAACTAACGGAGCAGATTACACAACACTATGAAGGACGAGTGGAAACGGGCATCACCAGACCCGAAACATTGGGTTCCCCATGTGCCTCAAGAGCAAGTGACGGAAGATGGTATCGGTCTATGTTACAACATGTCTTTCCAGCCAATAATGTGGTTGAAGTGCTCCATGTCGACTATGGGAAGAAACAGTTTGTCCAAGTGGAGAACATCAGACCACTGGCCACAGAGTTCTTCAGAATGCCTGTTGTCACATACGTCTGCTCCCTCCACGGCGTCATCGACAAAGGCGTTGGATGGACGGCTGCCCAGATTGAATATCTGAAATCCCTACTTCTGAACAGGACTGTGATCGCCAAGTTCGAGTACCAGAGTCTGTCAGAGGGAGTCCACTACGTAACACTCTATGGGAATGAAAACACAAACATCAACAAACTGTTTGGCACAAAGGAGAGATGTTTGCTGGACTCTGAGAAGGTGCATGGAGATTATGCTGTTCGCAACAACTGTGCAAGTCCTCCACATCCAGATGGAATCAAATTTCAGGAAACTGCACCACCAAACTCTGGTGATCCCATGGAAATTAAGGCTAAATATCATGCCGAAGATCTCCCTCTGAATTCTTCACATGTGGCAGTTGTACAACATGTGGAGAACCCTTCAGAATTCTGGATTCATACACAGATGTATGCAGATGCATTTAATCAAATGATGAATGATCTTGCTGATTTGTACAGCAACCCAGTCAGTGCAGGAGTTGTCGAATGTCCAAAAGTTGGCCTTTATTGTGCTGCCAGATCACAAGATAACTCTTTTTACAGGGCGACTGTGTCTGAAGTCACTGGGAACAAGGCCAGGGTCTTCTTTTTTGACTACGGAAACACAGAGATGATTGACTGGTTCAATCTAGGAGTCCTTCCTGACAAGTTTAAAGAGTTGCCAGCACTTGCACTAAAGTGTAGGCTGGCCGGTATTAGACCAAAAGAGGAGAAATGGAGCCGAAATGCTACAGACTTCTTCACAAAATCAATCGCAGACAAGATCCTGGATGTACACGTAACTGCAAAGTCTCATGGTGCTTACATTGTTCAACTGATGGATTCCTCTGCACATGGAGAGCGAGATGTCAGTAAGCTGCTTTGCAATGCTGGCTATGCAGAGAAGGGCGACACAAGTAAGACCCCTCACAAGGCCTCTTCAAGGCCTATCATCGCCCCCACAACACAGAGCCCACGTGCCATTCCTTATGATGTGTTCAAGGCAAGTGTTGGCCCTCAAGGATTGTCCACCAGTGATTCCACTGTCAAAGAGTCCAGAACTGCCTTCAAGGAATACCTGTTTCCAATAGGAAGTTCAGTTGAAGCCAATGTGTCTTACATTGAGAGTCCAAATGACTTTTGGTGCCAACTAGCACAAAATTCGAATCATCTAAAATGGCTCATGCAAGACATACAGCAGCATTATGCTGACACTGAGTTTGGGCAACCTGTGGAACCTGCCTGTGTTGCCCGCCACCCAGACAACGGAATGTGGTACAGAGCCCTGGTCATTCAGAAGCATGCAACACTGCACGTTGATGTGCTGTTCATAGACTATGGTCAGACAAAAACAGTCTCCCTGCAAGACTTACGCCGCATAGATCCCAACTTCATGCAACTTAAAGGTCAAGCCTTTCGTTGCAGCTTGTACAACCTTATCCTCCCTACTTCTCACACCACTGAATGGCCTGAAGATGCCATTAGACAGTTCCACGACTTTGTGGACACCGCAGCATCCGACCACAGGGTCTTGAAGTGCACCATATATGCTGTCATGTACAATGCCCAGAAAGTGGTATTCAATGTGGTGGATCTGGAAACACCCTTTCAGAGTGTCTGCAACTTGATGGTTCAGAAAGGACTGGCAAACCGTGCACCTGCCAAAAAAGTCCCTTCCTCCCCTTTCCGGTTGGACACCTACTACTACTCCACTCACAACATCAAAACGGGGAGTGAAGAAGAGGTCAGTGTGACAAGTGTGAAAAATGTCAATCACTTCTACTGCCAGTTGAAAAGGAATGCAGATACAGTTAAAGGACTTGCAGAGACCATCAACACGCTTTGTCGCCAGTTGGAGATCACCAACTGTCCCCAAACTTTTGGAACTGTGTGCTTTGCGAAATACACGGACGGAGAGTGGTACAGAGGGCAGATCAAGTCTAGAAATCCAACAATCCTGGTGCACTTTGTGGATTATGGCGACACATTGGAAGTAATAAAATCAGATCTGCTTCCCATTCCCATTGAGGCCAGTGAGATCATGTCTGTGCCTGTACAAGCTGTCCAGTGTGGGCTTTCTGATATCCCCGGAGAGGTTACAAGTGAGGTGAACGGCTGGTTTGAGACCAGTATGACTGACCGGAACTTCAGGGCTCTTGTGGTGGCAAAAGACCCTGGGGGCAAGTTGCTGGTTGAGCTCTATGACAGGAAAATGCAAGTGAATGCAAAGATAAAGGAGAAGTTCAACCTTGAGATGCACAGAGAGGAGCAAGTGGTACACCGAAGCAGGAGACCACATGATGGAACCAGCAGCCACACATCAGCTCTTGAGGCCAAACCTCTGTCTACAACTAAAGAGGTGTTACAAAAAACCGACGAGGACACCCAAAAGTTTGAGAAACTCCCTCGAGCACCCTACACAACATATCAAAAACGGGTACCTTTGAGGAGACCTAATGAGCGAGTTTGTTCAGAGGCCAGGAAACAACCAGAAAAACCAATTCCTCAGGTGGAAACTAAAGGCCCACAAGCGCCAAAGCCATCCCTCAGTGAACCACAAAAGGAGATTGAAGTTCCCAAAGCAAAGGTGAAAGATCTTCCAAAACTCTCAGACCTGCCCTCAAAATCCATAAATCCAGGCATGGTAGCCGATGTCTTTGTCTCACATTGCAATAGTCCACAGAGTTTCTTTGTACAGTTGATCAAGGAGGAAGATGACATTTATTCCATTGTGGAGAAACTCAATGTTGAACAGTCAACTGCTGCAACCATTCACACTAAGGACTTGAGTCAAGGAGACTTGGTCAATGCAGAGTTTCCAGATGATTCGTCATGGTACCGTGCAGTTGTAAGTGAAATACTGGGAAACGAAACAGCTCTTGTTGAGTTCATAGACTTTGGAAATACAGCAACAGTTTCAGTCTCCAAGATATGTCAACTCGACAAACACTTCCTTGAAATTCCCAGGTTCAGTATTCACTGCTTCCTAAGTGGAGTGACAACAGTCGGAAACCAAGCAGAACTGAATCCGGAAGTTGTGTCCAACTTCAAAGAGAAAGTTGGTTTAAACGGTAACAAACGGTTAGGGTGCATGTTCATGAAACAGTCTGGATCTTTTTGGGAGGTTGGCCTAGTGCACGGCAGCAAAGCAATCACATGCAACATATCTCCCTGCAGCGCAACAGCCTCGTCTGATGTGATACATGAGACATCAGAAGGCTCCAACCAAGAGGCAGAAGAGCCCCAACAAAGCCTTTCTGCTAGAATTGTGCCACCAGAGATGAGCACTTTGGTCGACGTTAAGACTGCTCGTTATAGTAAGCCTGACATTTCAGAGGGACAGACCGTAGAAGTCTATGCCTCTACTATAAATGGACCTCAGTCCTTTTGGTGTCAATCTGCTGAATCAGACAAACTTGATAAGATCACTGAAGTTGTTGCAGACGCTGGGAATGCTGTGGCATCAACGTTAATTGACATGGAAACCCTGTGCACTGGAAGCCCTTGCATTGCTCTATTTGTGGACGATGAACAGTGGTACCGTGCAGAAGTCCTAAGGAAAGATGGAGATGCCCTATCCATTCTCTTTGTGGACTATGGAAATGAGTCTACAGTCAATCTGAAAGCTGTGAGGCCAATGCCAACTGTGCTCATTGACACTCCCCCACAGGCGTTCCAGTGTCAGCTTGAAGGGTTTGATTATTCACAAGGATCCTGGCATGACACTGCTGCTGACCAGTTATCAGAACTCATAAAAGACAAACTTCTACACCTGACAGTTATGAGAGTATCCAGTCAAAAGCGGGGTGGGATCACATGTTTCCTCAAGGTGAAATGCGAGGAAGAAATGATAAATGACACTATGAAGCTGTACTGGAAGAGCTCTATTGACAAAGTAACGTCTGAAGACGAAGACAAGTCCGATCCTACAGGAGTTGCAATGTCAGGTGACACGCCTTCACTGGTAGGTGAATTTAAGTTGGTTGAGGAAGCGGCAGCAGTGCCCAACTCAAGTCCCGAAGAGCCATATAAAAAAGTCAGAGAGCATGACACAGACTATGCTTTGGCCCATAGTGAAACTCATGAGTTATTGGATGAGGACAAATGCACAGACATTTCTGATGAGCAACAGGACAGCTCAGTACTCACCCAAGCAACAGATGAAGGTCATGCAGAGGATGTGGATCTGATAAGTTTCCAAGTAGATGCAGACTGTTTTGATCACCTTGGTAACACTGAGTCAATTGACGATGACAAAGAGGAAGAAAAACAGTCTTACACAAATGAGATCCAAGAATCCATGACCGCCATACAGGTTCTGAGTGCAAAGACACCCAACGAAGGGATAGAGACTAAGTCCATTCCCATAATCATCATCTGTGAGGAACCAAGTGACGCAGGACTCGAATGTGTCTCAGAGAGTGGAGTCTCATGTGAGGCTCAAGTGGCAACCTCCCAAGGGAACAAAGACATCTTGGTTTCAAGGACTAAAAAGGACACATTGGAAGTAGACAAAGACGAAAGTGGGAGTGTATCAGTACTGGAAAAAGCCTTCAGTCTGGATGACTCAGAGTCACGTCTGTACTTCGACGAACACTTTGACCAGACTTCTCTTTCAATCATCTACCAAGGTCAAGACGACATCTATGAGGAAGTTTTCAAACTCTGTGCTGAGCCTGTCGCCGAGAGTGCAAAGTCAGAACATGCTGTCACAGAGGAGTCAGAGACCAAAGATGAGGAACTGGAGACCTTGGCTTTGGAGTTGGAGACCAAAAAAGAGGAATCTGGAATCCGAGATGAGGATGTAAACATCTCTGCTGTTGTAGCTGAGTCTGGTGAGTTCTACACGTTATTTACTATTTGAACTTTGCATTCTTTTCTATCAAATTTGAGTACTTATTACATTTTAAATTTGTCATTTGGCAGATACTCATAACCAGAGCGACGTGCAGTAGAGTACATACATTTTTTGTACTTTATGGTACGTATTACACTGGGTGTGTTAGTTTAATATTGAAAGGTTTAGCTTTTTTTGTGTGTCTGTTTTAGAGTTTGGTAAACTTCAGAGAGTTGAGCTAACTGTTCCAGTTGGGTCATCATCCTGTGTCGTTTGGTCCTCTGCTAAGAAGAGTTGGTGTAAAGCAAAGATTTTGAAGATCTTTGAGGACTCCATAAAGGTAAGCAAGCTCCCCCACACCCTGTGTTTAAAAACGACCAACTGATGTGTGAGACGTATCACTGCATATATTTGTATCTGCAATATAACCCTGAGCTGTTATCTGGAAAATATATATTTTTTAAACGCTAGGTTCTGCTGCTGGATCACGACACTGAAATGATAGTAGACCCACACAATATATTTGAGCCGTTGTCTTCAGAAACAGAAGAGGTTTGTAACAAGGAATGTTTCTCCCTCCATCTTCACATGACAAAGATTTCCTATAGAGATAATGGCCTTTTCATTGTTATGTTTGTTAATTTGAGCATCATATGTTTACACTTTGAACTTGACCAGAGCGGTGACTTCGATACAGCATCGTCGAATGCTGGGTCAGAACGTGGTAAGCATGTCTCAGATCTCTTAAAGACGTAGTGTTTTGATATGACTCAAAGGATTAATCTTGATATAGAACACAGTGACGTGAAAGTTTCTTGCACTATTTTGGAGTCTTATCCCAGGTTTGCTATCATACAGATCATGAAGACACAGATGACAGTGACAACACCGTTGCAGGAGATGACCTGAGCAAGGCTGCCTCAGAGGTAGGTGTAATTGTAAACTTTTTGTATCGATTCTATGCATTTTCTCTGTTTTTAAAATGGAGTCATTGTAAAATGTATTTTATAGGGCTTTCTGGTGTATCTCGACACTGAGATTGTAGATCCGTGCAAAAACGTTGTTGTAGTGTGCAAAACCAGGGCGTGTTTTGTAACAAGATGTTAATACATTGCTTTTCCCATTTTTCCTCCACATGAGAATGATTTCCTGTTACTCACAATTAAACTCCAGCATGCTCTATCGCAGGTCCAGGATGACTCTACTCTAGCTGATGTTTGTGCACCATTAGATGAATCTAGTGGTGAGTGGTATTTCATAATTCTGTAGTTCATAGGTTTTAATCTAATGCAGTACATGACACATCAGCAAAGATTGTATGATGTTGATTCTCAGTCTTAATTTATGCCGGTGTACTGAAGACACATGAAAGTGGAACATTGCTAGAGCCCATTTTGCCAACTTTGATCATTTGACAGGTTTAGCTAAATGCAAACAACCAAAAAAGTACTGTTTCTGAACATGATCAATGCCTTTGCAGATGTGATTTCAGAACAGCTAGTTGATACTGAACCAGCAACTGATGTAGAAGTTGTATCCCGTGTTCCCACACAGGATAATAAGGTAAGAAGTTGGTTGTAATAAGTGACATTCACATTGTCGTCATAAAACGGAACTATGAATACTCTTAATATTCGGTTACATTTTTAGGATGATGACGTGCTTGAGGAAGACTCATGTCTTAGAGAAGTGACTTCATGTCCCATTGGAGACGGTTTAGGTATGTGATCACATCTGATTTGATTGGTGTCAGACAAATCCATACATGGACAAATGCACTCTTATTGTTTGTTGATTTTAAACGATGAACGTAAGTATCCTTTACAGTTACATCCACAGATGATGGTGCTGAGATTAAGAAAGCAACCTGTGCAGATGGTATATCAAGTGCTACCCCGCAGGAAAGGGTAAGCATATTTGTAGTGGTAGAGAGGAGTTGTTGCGTTGTTTTTTTGTATCCACTTTGATTGGGACACTTTTGATATTCTGTTCATTTTTAGGACGACCTTCTAGGGGAATCAAAGTCTAGTCCTGATGAAGACTGTTTAGGTTTGTGATGACATTTTGTGGATTCAGGCTGTAGTATTTCTGTGTAGTTATTGATGCCAATGTAAATGCCTTTTGTAGTGTCCACAGAACAGAGAACTGATGCTCAAGAGGCAATTGTTGTGGAGGTTACATCCAGTGCTCCCACACAGGACAAGGTAACAGAACTCTTCAAATCGAATTCTATTCGTGACCTACATACTCTACAGAAGGTATAAAAGGTCTAGTGAAATGTTTGTGTGCTAGTGCCCTCATTGCAGTACATTTTGTTTTATATACACGGCTCAAAAAAATAAAGGGA
Organism: Oncorhynchus mykiss; assembly: GCF_013265735.2. Classification (NCBI taxonomy): domain Eukaryota; kingdom Metazoa; phylum Chordata; class Actinopteri; order Salmoniformes; family Salmonidae; genus Oncorhynchus; species Oncorhynchus mykiss. Next base: position 32,044,783 of record NC_048568.1, read on the forward strand.
ACACTGAAATAACATCCTAGATCTGAATGAAATATTCTTATTAAATACTTTTTTCTTTACATAGTTGAATGTGCTGACAAAAATCACACAAATTATCAATGGAAATCAAATTTATCAACCCATGGAGGTCTGGATTTGGAGTGACACTCAAAATTAAAGTGGAAAACCACACTACAGGCTGATCCAACTTTGATGTAATGTCCTTAAAACAAGTCAATGAGGCTCAGTAGTGTGTGTGGCCTCCACGTGCCTGTATGACCTCCCTACAACGCCTGGGCATGCTCCTGATGAGGTGGCGGATGGTCTCCTGAGGGATCTCCTCCCAGACCTGGACTAAAGCATCCGCCAACTCCTGGACAGTCTGTGGTGCAATGTGGCGTTGGTGGATGGAGCGAGACATGATGTCCTAGATGTGCTCAATTGGATTCAGGTCTGGGGAACGGGCGGGCCAGTCCATAGCATCAATGCCTTCCTCTTGCAGGAACTGCTGACACACTCCAGCCACATGAGGTCTAGCATTGTCTTGCATTAGGAGGAACCCAGGGCCAACCGCACCAGCATATGGTCTCACAAGGGGTCTGAGGATCTCATCTCGGTACCTATTGGCAGTCAGGCTACCTCTGGTGAGCACATGGAGGGCTGTGCGGCCCCCCAAATAAATGCCACCCCACACCATGACTGACCCACAGCCAAACCGGTCATGCTGGAGGATGTTGCAGGCAGCCGAACATTCTCCACGGCGTATCCAGACTGTCACATCTGTCACGTGCTCAGTGTGAACCTGCTTTCATCTGTGAAGAGCACTGGGCGCCAGTGGTGAATTTGCCAACCTTGGTGTTCTCTGGCAAATGCCAAACGTCCTGCACGGTGTTGGGCTGTAAGCACAACCCCCACCTGTGGACGTCAAAAGTGACCAAAACATCAGCCAGGAAGCATAGGAACTGAGAAGTGGTCTGTCGTCCCCACCTGCAGAACCACTCCTTAATTGGGGGTGTCTTGCTAAATGCCTATAATTTCCACTTGTTGTCTATTCCATTTGCACAACAGCATGTAAAATGTATTGTCAGTCAGTATTGCTTCCTAAGTGGACAGTTTGATTTCACAGAAGTGTGATTGACTTGGAGTTAAATTGTGTTGTTTAAGTGTTCCCTTTATTTTTTTGAGCAGTGTATATATAAAAGGGTTGTTTCTTTTTTAGGACCCTGTCTTTCAAAGATAATTTGTAAAATCCAAATAATTCACATATCTTCATTGTAAAGGGTTAAACACTGTTTCCCCATAAACAATTAATGAACATGCACCTGTGGAACGGTCGTTAAGACACTAACAGCTTACAGACGGTACGCAATTAAGGTCACAGTTATGAACACTTAGGACATTAAAACAGACCTTTCTACTGACTCTGGAAAAATACCAAAAGAAAGATGCCCAGGGTCCCTGCTCATCTGCGTGAACGTGCCTTTGGCATGCTGCAAGGAGGCATGAGGACTGCAGATGTGACCAGTCTGTGCTGTGTCCGTGCTGTGAGACGCCTAAGACGGCGCTATAGGGAGAGGGGATGGACAGCTGATCGTCCTCGCAGTGGCAGACCATGTGTAACAACACCTGCATAGGATAAGATGCATCATCAGAGCACGCAACAGAACATTGTACTGTCTACACTCGGTTTTTTATTAAATACATTTGAATCAGAACTAAAGTTTTGTTGCTAAGGATTCCACGACGTGGTTAGCCTTCACGACTGGGACTGCAATTTGTGTTCCATTTTTTTGCATGGATTCCGCGAGTGCTAGCTCGCTGTACTACAGACACTTGTCGTCGTGAGAAAGACTCATTGTTATCTTTTTGTAAAACAACTGGTTGCAGTGTAGAGCCTACCTGGATTCCAAGGAGAGCCTGAGGGAAATCAACTAGTACCAACAGTTTTACGCTATGGAGGAACAACATACTCCATCATGGAAAGATTCAACTACCTCACAAAAGAACTTTAACACGAAAAATAAAAAACAATTTATCTACAGACACGGACGATTAACTTACCGTTGATGTAGAGGCTAGTGCTCTGGCTGGAATCCATGCAGCACTGGAAATGTTTTGTGAGGAGGTATCTGGGCTGAGGGGGAGTTTGGAGTTTAGCCAGAGTGAAATTCTCATGCTCCAAGGAGAGAACAAGGCACTGACAGCCAAGGTAAAAATCCACAATTCCAACATGGATTGTCTACTCAAGGAAAATGGGGTGATGGAGTCACTACTAGACATACAAAGTCGTAGAATACGTGAAAATGTAATTTTTTCTGGGATTCGTATAATGAGATTCCTTCTGGGATTCCAATAATCCAGAGGGCGCGATCAGAGAATTCATGCAATCTTCCTTGAAACTTCCTATAGAGACTGCAAACAGTGGCTTTCCACCGAGTACACAGACTTGGAGCTTGGAGCAGCAAGACCAAGGGTCCCTGACCGATCATCGAAAAATTTGAACACAACCAACAAAGGGAGCTGATCAAAAGCAGGGGAAGAGAGCTTAAAGGGACCAAATTTGGTCTCAATGACCAATTTCCAAGGGAGATAAACAAACGTCGTAAGATACTGTATCCAGTACAAAGGCAACAGAGGGAGAAGGGTAAGCCTGCCTTTCTCATTGTGGACAAACTCTTTATAGGTGGACAGCTATTCTGCGACAGCTGCATAACACCATTGCTGTACAAAATTCTACAGGGACTTCAGGTTATGAGAAAAGAAAGTATGGGAACTGTAAAAATATCTGAACACTGAAGTGAATATGAACACACACGTACTCAATTACATGCTCGCTTCCATACACATATACACACACACCTGATCTCGCTCTCTTCTCTCTCTCGCTCTTCTCTCTTTTCTCTATTCTCCCTCTCTATTGTCGAACTGTTTTATAATTTAATGTGTTTTGTTTGTCTAATTTTTTAAATGTATTTTTTCTACAAGTTTATATATATATTTAAAACAATCAAGAGGAAGGTATCAGAATAGGGGCATTGAGGATATAACATATTGCACGGAATACATTTGTACTGTAGTGAAGCCGTCTCTAGAGTAATGCAAGGTCTCTTTCATGATCATGTGAAATGTCAATTGCTATGGAAATACTGGGATTTGTTTTTCGATGATGTTAAATGTAATTATGATGCAACTATGTCGGTGATACGATATGGATTACAATTGTCATGAATATTAAGGCTATACGCACTACATGTTACACACATAGACACTCAATCATGCAAATTGGCGAAGTTATTATTTATTTGGACATAACACATTATAGTCTTACTCTTATACAGGCATCGTACACACTCACTAAATCACATCCAATATCATAAACATCAACCTACTCAGATTTACTACACACATATCTTGTCTCAATTTTCTAACATCTGTGGCGTTGGCTCACAGGCAAACAGGCAAGGTAATAAAACAAATATTACTAGAACCTTTTACTTGAAGTCTAAATATCAGACATTTGAAAGCTCTAAATTTGACCACCATAATACCTCTGATGGCAGCAACTTTTACTGATGGCAGTAATAATACCTCTGATGGCAACAACCCAGCAGCAGGACCGCTACCTCCGCCTTTGTGCAAGGAGGAGCAGGAGGAGCACTGCCAGAGCCCTGCAAAATGACCTACAGCAGGCCACAAATGTGCATGTGTCTGCTCAAACGGTCAGAAACAGACTCCATGAGGGTGGTATGAGGGCCCGACGTCCACAGGTGGGGGTTGTGCTTACAGCCCAACACCGTGCAGGACGTTTGGCATTTGCCAGAGAACACCAAGATTGGCAAATTCGCCACTGGCGCCCTGAGCTCTTCACAGATGAAAGCAGGTTCACACTGAGCACATGTGACAGACGTGACAGTCTGGAGATGCCGTGGAGAACGTTCTGCTGCATGCAACATCCTCCAGCATGACCGGTTTGGCGGTGGGTCAGTCATGGTGTGGGGTGGTATTTCTTTGGGGGGCCGCACAGCCCCCCATGTGCTCACCAGAGGTAGCCTGACTGCCATTAGGTACCAAGATGAGATCCTCAGACCCCTTGTGAGACCATATGCTGGTGCGGTTGGCCCTGGGTTCCTCCTAATGCAAGACAATGCTAGACCTCATGTGGCTGGAGTGTGTCAGCAGTTCCTGCAAGAGGAAGGCATTGATGCTATTTACTGGCCCGTCCGTTCCCCAGACCTGAATCCAATTGAGCACATCTGGGACATCATGTCTCGCTCCATCCACCAGCGCCACGTTGCACCACAGACTGTCCAGGAGTTGGCGGATGCTTTAGTCCAGGTCTGGGAGGAGATCCCTCAGGAGACCATCCGCCACCTCATCAGGAGCATGCCCAGGTGTTGTAGGGAGGTCGTGGAGGCCACACACACTTTTGACTTGTTTTAAGGACATTACATCAAAGTTGGATCAGCCTGTAGTGTGGTTTTCCACTTTAATTTAGTGTGACTCCAAATCCAGACCTCCATGCGTTGATAAATTTGATTTCCATTGATAATTTGTGATTTTGTTGTCAGCACATTCAAATTTGTAAAGAAAAAGTATTTAATAAGAATAATTCATTCAGATCTAGGATGTTATTTTAGTGTTCCCTTTATTTTTTTGAGCAGTGTATACACACACACACACACACACACACACAGCAAAAAAAAGTTATTTGAGTTGTAGTAGAGGGGAATCTTAACGTTTTCTGCAACAAACTTTCACTAATATTATTCTGTGCCATTTTAGGATGATCTGCTCTGTCATGAAGAAGTCTGTTCAGGTATAAGATTTCTCTTCACACAACAGACTTCCATCACTAACTCAGACATTTTTTTCAATTGTGGGTTGACTGTTTGTGTTTAGTGACTTGTTGACGTGAGTTGTCAGTGTAAATGTCTTTAGATTGTGCAGAACAGTTTGCTGAGATTGAAGAGGTGACCGATGTGGAAGTAGTATCCAGTGCTGCTACACAGGACAAGGTAACAGAACTGCTGAGTAACACTGGAGGGAGGGGTGCTTCTTCACAGTGAGTACGTTAACATGCACACTAATATTTCAATATTAAACTGATTATGGCAGTAGTCAAATTATGAAATAGTCATGTAAACACCTTCTACTGCTTCTCGTAAGGTCAAAATCGAAGTTGGCATACGTTGATTAAAACACCTGGTTTTCTGAGCAATATTTACAATTGTTAACTTTAATCGTTGTTCCAGCTGTGTATTTGATCTGCGCATGTGTTAGCATCAGCCAAGTGAGCCTCCCGCTTTAGCGCGTGTAGAAGTGTGTTCAGAACAACAATGTATGCGTCTTAGTTTTCACATACAAACTGTCCAAACTCTGAGTCAAATATGCTTCCCAAAAATAACATGTTCACTGTGGTACATTTGTTTTGAGGAGTGATTCTTATAATTTCTTTTTTCATTTATCAGTGACATCAGGTAGCCTGATTCCATGTAAACAGGATTATTAGGGACATCGTTCTTCTTGAAAGCATGCTAACATTTTAATTAAACTATTATAATAATCTGACTATCCATAATCACATTATTGTGTGCATGTAACCGCACTCATTGTCTGAACTTTGAATGACACTAATGATTTTCTATTCAATTTAAGAATGATGTGCAGCTTGAGCAAGAGATGTCTTTTCCTGGCGAAGACTCTGCAGGTATGTGTTCATATCTTCGGGATCCATAGTTACTAGTTGGTCAATAATACTGTCTGATAAAACAGGCCAATGATAAAGGGATAACTTTTTAAAAATTAATTGCTGACACTCATTTGGTATTTTATTAGGATCCCCATTAGCTGTTACAGAAGCAGCAGCTACTCTTCCTGAGTTACACATGAAACATGACATAATATAGAACATTAATAGACAAGGACAGAACTACATCAATTTAAAAATGGCTTACATAGCCTACATGTCAATACATACACACAAACTAGTCTCGGTCAAATGGGGGAGAGGCGTTGTGCCGTGAGGGGTTGCTTTATCTGTTGTTTTTTGAAACCAGGTTTGCTGTTCATTTGAGCAATATGAGTTGGGAGTTCCATGCAATAACGGCTTTATATAATACTGTACACTTTATTGAATTTGTTCTGGATTTGGGGTCTGTGAAAAGACTCCTGGTGGGGTAAGTGTCTGTGTCAGAACTGTGTTTAAGTTGACTAAGCTAACAATTTGGAATTTTCAAAACATTGTTTCTTATAAAGATAAGTGATGCAGTCAGTCTTTCCTCAACTCTTAGCCAAGAGAGACTGGCATACATAGTATTGATATTAGCCCTCCGATTACAATGACGAGCAAGACATGCTCTGTTCTGGGCCAGCTGCAGCTTTATGTCTTTCATTGCAGCACTCGACCACATGACACTACGATAATCAAGATAAGACAAAACTAGAGCCTGCAGGACTTGCTTTGTGGAGTGTCAATAAAGCAGAGCATCTCTTTATTGATTACAGACCTCTCCCCATCTTTACAGCCATTGAATCTCTTTTGACCATGACTGTTTACAATCTAAGGTAACGCCAAGTAATTTAGTCTCTTCAACTTGTTCAACTGCCAAACCATTCATTACCAGATTCAGCTGAGGTCTAGAATTTAGGAAGTTATTTGTACCAAGTACAATGCTCTTATTTGAAGAGATGTTCAGGACATGTTTATTACTGGCTACACATTTCAAAACAGAATGCAACTCTTAAAGTGTTTCAGTGACTTCATTAGCTGTGGTTGCTGAGAGTCCTTTCGGTGCCTTTTGGCAAACTCCAAGTGGGCTGTCGTGCCTTTTTACTAAGTATTGGCTTTTGTTTGGCCACTACCATAAAGGCCTGATTGGTGGAGTGCTGCAGAGATGGTTGTCCTTCTGGAGGTTCTCCCATCTCCACAAAGGAACTCTGGAGCTCTGTCAGTGACCATTGGCTTCTTGATCACCTCCCTGACCAAGGCCCTTCTCCCCCGATTGCTCAGTTTGGTCGGGCGGCCAGCTCTAAGAGTCTTGGGGGTTTCAAACTTCCTGTTTAAAAATTGAGGCCACTGTGTTCTTGGGGACTTTCAATGTTACAGAATTGTTTTGGTACCCTTCCCCAGATCTTTCCCTTGACACAATCCTGTCTTGGAGCTCTATGGACAATTCCTTTGACCACATGGCTTGGATTTTGCTCTGACATGCACTGTCAACTGTGTCAACACACACTCTTTGTTTATTGCCAGTGGCAGGTCATTGGTGAAAAGAATAGAGGGCCTAGAGCTCAATGATATGATAAACCATTCGTAACCAGGAAAAACAGGATATTTGTATTTCTGATTTTCTCATCACATCTCTCTGCCCTCACCTTTCTCCCATACAGAAGTTGTGATGTCACAGGTGACTCATCTCTCCCTGAGAGTGGAGGAGAACTCCGATGATGACGTCATCTTTGTGTCAGAGATTCGTACCACCCAGGAACAAAGCCAGTCCAGTGACTAGTGTTGTTGTGAGGGCACACATTCAGTTCTATTCCATGTTGTAATCTGGGATGTTAAATCAATCTGTTCAGTGGCATTTTGTTTGCATTCTGTGTCCAGTTTATTTGGTCATTTGCGTTGCTTCTTTATTTAGCTGTAAGCATCCATCTTTACCTCATTTGGCTCAAGATCAGAAATACCCCAGAGGGTATACTATAAAGCATGTTCATCGAGTTAGCCAGAACTAGCTATTGATTATAAAAGTGAAATTTAGATGTTTTAGTTGGCTGAATCAATTAGACTATGCCTATTAGTTAGCTAACTCGTAATCATGCCTTGTAGTATATTACTGTCTATACCAAGTTTAGAAAAATTGACAATCTTTGAAATATGTATTCTAAATGGAACTCCTTTCAGCCTAGTGTATTTATGGAACACTGCACAATTGATGTGTTTAGTTTGAGTAATTTTGCCCAAGTTCTATATATTTCCATATTCAATTATTGGACACTTTCACAAGATGGTTGTTCCTGTAAAGAAAGGTGGTGTTCTGAATGTTTTGTTTTGTTTACACAATACATCATCTTGCACTTCCTTCCACGCGTCGTTCTTTGTCCTACCAGCAGCTATGACTAAAAACAATCTTGCAACACCACCACTACTACAATGTCGTGTCAATGCTGTTTGCATTATTTGGTGACATTCCAGAACATTACTAGAGATGGTTCATCTTCACATAGGCCATTATGCTAATTTCTCCCCACAGAATAATTGATCAAGGACTCACAGTATCCATCATTTATAGTTGTATACAAATCAGATGCATTGGATTACAGTAGTGTAGAAATGAAAGTATTTCAGAATTGAAACATTTGAGTGATCCAAGGCTGTATTTGTGTGCCAAACAACTGAAATGAGTGTTCAGGTTGTTTTAGTGCCTAATGAATATGACACAGGTAGATTAAGGCACATTTATGGAGCTGGTTCAAAGGAATCAAACATTTCATCCTTGTGACTATTGTCATCAATTTGCTATTTCTGTTGCGTCTTTTCAAGTAGTATTTTGCTTCAATCTGTGCAATCATGCTAGATACATAAATTAACCATCTAGGGGTCATAAACTGGAAGTCTTGGAATTATATTTCCAAAGACTCCTGCCTTTTCAAAATGGACTTAATATCCCATACAGGTGTAAAATGTTATACACTACAACCATAATTAGTTCAGGTACATAGATACTGTTGAGTGCAGTGTTCCTACAAAACCGTAAAACTTGATTAGCTTGACATTACTTGGAGATACAGTATACCTCTCCAAGCAATCATAATTTGGTACTGGTGAAGACTGACTGTAGTAGAAAGCACTGTGCTCTATTTGACAAATCCATGATTGAAACTACATTCAAGGCTCAGTGCAATAAATATTGGCACTTTGAGTTAGTGGAATTGGCTGGAAACCATGCATCCCTCTGAGGTCCATAGCGCAGATGGAACTGAACTAAGATATTTCAGTAACATTGGTGCCTGGAATGAGGTTGTGGTCCTTGCCCTCTATCAGATGGTCCCATTGATTGAAGTCTTTATCCAAACCTGCAAAACAAAGGCAAACCCGTTTGACACATTCCTGTTTTACAAAATCGAAGAAAAAAAGCTTCTGCACGCAGAATGACATTTGGACATGTCTGATGCACCTGTTGAACCAAATGAACTCTGTACAGATCCTTACCTAGATGTCTCTGCAGGAATGCTAGCGATGCTCTATTACAGAGATCGATGCCGACCTGAGGGTCGATCTCTCCTTTCAGCTTCAGGATCTTCCCTATCCAGTTGCCAGTCAGGAAGGTGAAGTCTGGGAAGCTCTGGTGAACGGTTCCCCTGTGGGGGAAGAGGAGAATATAAGATTACTCAAGTGTCCATTGTCATTTTCAGATTAAATAAATAAAACAATTCTTAACCCAACCCCCTGAGAAACGGTTAGCTACAGAATATATTTTTTACGTCATGATGTGCCCCTCGCATAACAATTGAGGCAACTGTGTTCTTTGAATGGTGAACTGAAACCATTTAAAAAGTGAAAAGATCCTCCTTGGAAGGCAATAAACAACGGAGGTATTTATTGCACCCATACTGGTTTCAAAATCAGGAAGTGGCATTGTAAGTGCCTGACACGAGTTATAAAGGCCAGCAGGAAAGCAGATTCAGTAAGGGTGCTTGTTTGTTCTCTTGCATTACTCAACTGGACCAAAGAGAGGGCTGAGCCGACAACATCACGAAAACGATGTGAGTGCTTCCATGGGACAGGAGTCCAATCAAATTTGATTTGTCACATGCGCCGAATGCAAGAGGTGTAGACCTTACATTGAAATGCTTACTTACAAGCCCTTAACCAACAATGCTTTAAGAAGTTATGAAAACAGGTGTTCATTAAAAAATAAAGAGCAGCAGTAAAATAACAATAGCGAGGCTATATACAGGGGGTACCGGTACAGAGTCAATGTGCGGGGGCACTGGGTAATTTAGGTAATATGTACATGCAGGTAGAGTTAAAGTGACTATGCATAGATAATAAACAGAGTAGCAGCAGCGTAAAAGAGGGGTTTGAGTAGCCCTTTGATTAGCTGTTCAGGAGTCTTATGGCTTGAGGGTAGAAGCTGTTTAGAAGCCTCTTGGACCAAGACTTGGCGCTCCGGTACCTCTTGCCGTGCAGTAGCAGAGAGAACAGTCTGTGACTAGGGTGGCTGGAATCTGACCATTTTTATGGCCTTCCTCTGACACCCCCTGACATAGAGGTCCTGGATGGCAGGAAGCTTGGCCCCAGTGATGTACTGGGCCGTACGTCGAAAGGCTGAGCGGTTGCCATACCAGGCAGTGATGCAACCAGTCAAGATAATCTTGATGGTGCCGCTGTAGAACCTTTTGAAGATCCTAGGAGACTGAAAGGCTTTGTCGTGCCCTCTTCACGACTGTCTTAGCTCTCAACATGCTCCACTACAGCCCCGTCAATGAGAATGGGGGCATGCTCGGTCCTTCTTTTCCTGTAGTCCACAATCACCTCCCTTGTCTTGATCACGTTGAGGGAGAGGTTGTTTTGATTCTGGACAGCCAGATTACTCGCAAGAATGACAAAGTGGCTCATTTCATCTGGTTCTTGACACCTTCTCTTGTTTTGACTGATATGGCTAATCAAAAGGGAACCACCGCGCTAAATGGCTAAAATTCACTAGCTAGCTAACCAACAATTATAAAATGTATTTGAGACTGCAAATTTATTTATGTTTTCAATAAACATTGGAGACCAAAGACAGCTTACAACAATTTAAGCCAACTGTGTCCGTTTTGCCCCATAGGTGCGCACGGATCGGTTTGCTAAACAACCAATCAGTCTATAGGTGTGGAAACAAAATCTACTAATCTATCGTCTTTCACATTGTCATCTCAGTAACAGTGAATGTATACTCTTTCCATACTTGATGGTGATCATTTTCCTCTGCATGGAGGTGGAGGAGGAGTCCAGTTTCCTCATGCGACTGATGTTCCCGGCCCACTGGAACTTCTCAGAGTTAATGAAGAAGATGGGCTGCTTTACCCTGACATAGATCTCTTCATCCAGGGGGAACATCCATGCGTCCAAGGCAATGCCACACCTGAGGAGATCAACATAAATATGCAAATAATATTGTGAGTTCGGGGGGATGCCCCAACCAGGACTCGATCCTGGGTCCAGCAACTGTCAACCCAACATCTTATCTGTTACGCCAAGAGATCTGAACCTCTTGACGAGGTTTCTAGATGTTATGTTAAGGTTGCTGCAATAGTATAATATGGTCATTTCAGTGGTGGAAAAAGTATAGACACGTTAATAGAAAGTTACTCAAGTAAAAGTCTAAAAGTATTTGGTTCTAAATATACTTAAGTATCAAAAGTAAAAGTATAAATAATTTCAAATTTCTTATATTAAGCAAAGTAAACGGCACCCTTTTCTTGTTTTAAAAATGTACGGATAGCAAGGGGCACAACAACACTCAAACATCATTTACAAATGATGCATTTGTGTTTAGAGCGTCCGCCAGATCAGAGGCAGTAGGGTTGACCAGGTATAATTTTGATAAGTGCATGAATTGGACCATTTTCCTGCCCTGCTAGGCATTCAGAATGTAACGAGTACTTTTATGTGTCAAGGAAAATGTAAGGAGTGTAGTGAAGTGAATGTCGTGAAGTAAAAGTAGTCAAAAATATTAATAGTAAAGTAAAGTACTGATACCCCAAAAAACAACTTAAGTAGTACTGTAAAGTATTTCTACAACAGTACTTTACACCACTGGGTTAATTTAGCAAGAGAGCTAGGTACTTCTCTAGCACTAGAAAAACAGACTTCATTGATGTACGCCAACAACCATCTGAGGGATGTGATGGAAAATGTTATTGTGTGAAGAGACATCCTTGAAAATGTTCTTATTTTTCATGTCATAAATAATCCTTGGTTCCTGCCTATGCTTGGTAAAGATATGAGAGGTGACATCTCCCCCTCCTTAGGACCATCTGGCAGAATATGTTGTTTAAGATAGGAGACAGTGCCAGACACATGCAGGAACCAACCCTATGAACCATGCAAATATAACTTGTCTGTGTTAGCAGTATACAAGAGAACAAACGGGACTGCGCCGACAGAGCTCAGTTCAGACCGGCACTTTATGCATCTAAGTTTGACTGTGAGCTCTCCAGCTTGCTGTTAATAAACAATGACTCATTCAAGATTGACTTCAGGTGTCCCTGGTGGTAATTTCCACGACAAGGTGTTGAATTTCCACGATGGGACTGGTCTGCAACATCACATTGAGGTTTAAGAAATACTAATTTAGTAGATATTTTTATAAAAAGCGACACTGTGTAGTGTGTATTATTTTCAGTATAAAATATGGGGCCGGGGGGGAATCAAAGTCACAACTCTGGTGTTTTATTGCGTTACTATTTACTTTTATCTATTTGAATTTTTCTTATCTTCTTCAAGGTAAAGTCTACACTTGATGTACTCTGCGCGTGTGACAAATACAATTTTATTTTATTTTATTCAAGCACCATGTTCCAAGGAAACATTTTGAACCATCATCTTAATGTGCCATTTAATGAAATTGATTAGACTTTAGTAGAGAGGAAAATGTTATGAAGATGTGAAAACTGAAGCGACTTTGAATGTGATGAAATTGAGAGGGGTAACTCTTACTTGAAGTTGACGTCTTTGCAGAGGGCTTCTACCACTGTTGCTCCCCCAAAAGAATGGCCCATCACCGCTATCCGGCACAAGTCCATAGAGTTCTGGGGAAGAGGGAAGATACAGGGTGATGTCATTCATTACCAGTAACACCGGATAGGATTCAAACAGCAGAAAAAGTAATTGTACTAAAGGTTTGAACACGAGATGACCGAATACCAATCGAACTTTCAGCCAACATGCACAACTTGTAGGGCCTGTTTTTTATCTAATGTGGAGGAATATGTCTAAAGAGTTATCAAAACTGTCATTCAACAAATTAAAAACAGGTGGCCTTGTTTCTTTAGTTTGCTCTACATCAGTGGTTCCCAAACTTTTTATAGTCCCGTACCTCTTCAAACATTCAACCTCCAGCTTCGTACCCCCTCTAGGGTCAGCGCACTCTCAAATGTTGTTTTTGCCATCATTGTAAGCTTGCCACATACACACACTATACAATACAATTATTAAACAGAACAATGAGTGTGAGTTTGTGTCACAACCCGGCTCATAGGAAGTGATAAAGAGCTCTTATAGGAACAGGTCACAAATAATAATAATCAATCACATTGCTCTTTATTTAGCCATCTTACATATAAAACTTTATTTGTTCATCAAACATTGTGAATAACTCACCACAGATTAATGAGAAGGGTGTGTTTGAAAGGATGCACATACAGTTGAAGTCAGAAGTTTACATACACCTTAACCAAATACATTTAAACTCAGTTTTTCACAATTCCTGACATTCAATCCAAGTAAAAATTCCCTGTCTTAGGGCAGTTAGGATCACCACTTTATTTTAAGAATGTGAAATGTCAGAATAATAGTAGAGAGAATGATTTACTTCAGCTTTAATTTCTTTCATCACATTCCCAGTGGGTCAGAAGTTTACATATACTCAATGAGCATTTGATAGTATTGCCTTTAAATTGTTTAACTAGAGTCAAACGTTTCGGGTATCCTTCCACAAGCCTCCCACAATAAGTTGGGTGAATTGTGTCCCATTCCTCCTGACAGAGCTGGTGTAACTGAGTCAGGTTTGTAGGCCTCCTTGCTCGCACACGCCTTTTCAGTTCTGCCCACAAATCTTCTATAGGATTGAGGTCAGGGCTTTGTGATGGTCACTCCAATACCTTGACTTTGTTGTCCTTAACTTCTCTAGGGTAGGGGGGCAGCATTTGGAATTTTGGATGAAAAGATTGCCCAAATTAAACTGCCTTCTACTCAGGCCCAGAAGATAGGATATGCATATAATTAGTAGATTTGGATAGAAAACGCTCTAAAGTTTCCAAACCTGTTAAAATAATGTCTGTGAGTATAACAGAACTGATTTGGCAGGCAAAAACCTGAGAAAAAAAAATCCTACTTCCTGAATGGATTTGTTTGTAGTTTTCTATTCAATGCCATTACAGTATCCATTGACTTAGGACTCAAAATGCAGTTCCTATGCCTTCCACTAGATGTCAACAGTCTTTAGAAATTGTTTCAGGCTTGTATTCTGAAAAATTAGGGAGTAAGAGCAGTCTGAATGAGTGGACCCTGCCGTGTCACAGAGCTTTTTCATGCGCACGACCGAGAGAGTGCCTTTCTTGTTTACCTTTTATATTGACAACGTTATTGTCCGGTTGAAATATGATCGATTATTTAGGCTAAAAACAACCTGAGGATTGAATATAAACATTGTTTGACATGTTTCTATGAACTTTACGGATACAATTTGGATTTTTGTCTGCCTGTTGTGACTGCGTTTGAGCCTGTGGATTACTGAAGAAAACGCGCAAACAAAACAGAGGTTTTCGGATATAGAGGGAGACTTTATCGAACAAAAGGAACATATATTGAATAAATGAATGTCTTCTGAGTACAAACATATGAAGATCATCAAAGGTAAGTGATTAATTTGATCTCTATTTCTGACTTGTGTAACTCTTCTACTTGGCTGGTTACTGTTTGTAATGATTTGTCTGCTGGGCTTTGTTCTCAAATAATTGTTAAGGTATGCTTTCGCCGTTAAGCATTTTTTAAATCTGACACCGTGGTTGGATTCACAAGAAGTTAATCTTTAAACCTATGTAAAATAGTTGTATCTTTTCTGAATTTTTATAATTACCATTTCTGTATTTGAATTTGGCGCTCTGCAATCTCACTGGATGTTGGCCAGCGTCCCACATACACTAGAGAGGTTAAGCCCTTTTGTCACAACTTTGGAAGTATGCTTGGTCATTGTCCATTTGGAAGACCCATTTGCGACCAAGCTTTAACTTCCTGACTGATGCCTTGAGATGTTGCTTCAATATATCCACATCATTTTCCTCCCTCATGATGCCATCTATTTTGTGAAGTGCACCAGTCCCTCCTGCAGCAAAGCACCCCCACAACATGATGTTGCCACCCCCATGCTTCACGGTCGGGATGTGTTCTTCGGCTTGCAAGCCTCCCCCTTTTTCCTCCAAACATAAATGGTCATTAAGGCCAAACAGTTCTATTTTTGTTTCATCAGACCAGAGGACATTTCTCCAAAAAGTATGATCGTTGTCCCCATGTGCAGTTGCAAACCGTAGTCTGGCTTTTTTATGGTGGTTTTGGAGCAGTGGCTTCTTCCTTGCTGAGCGGCCTTAGAGGTTATGTCGATGTAGGACTCGTTTTACTGTGGATATAGATACTTTTGTACCCGTTGCCTCCAGCATCTTCACATGGTCCTTTGCTGTTGTTCTGGTATTGATTTGCACTTTTCGCACCAAAGCACGTTCATCTCTAGGAGACAGAACGCGTCTCCTTCCTAAGCGGTATGACGGCTGCGTGGTCCCATGGTGTTTATATTTGCGTACTATTGTTTGCACAGATGAACGTGGTACCTTCACAGACGTTTGGAAATTGCTCCCAAGGAGGAACTAGACTTGTGGAGGTCTACAATAATTTTTCTGAGGTCTTGGCTGAATTTTCCCCATGATGTCAAGCAAAGAGGCACTGAAGGTAGGCCTTGAAAGACATCCACAGGTACACCTCCTATTGACTCAAATGATGTGCAAGGCCTATCAGAAGCTTCTAAAGCCATGGCATCATATTCTGGAATTTTCCAAGCTGTTTAAAGGCACAGTCAACTTAGTGCATGTAAACTTCTGGACCACTGGAATTGTGATACAGTGAATTATATGTGAAATAATCTGTCTGTAAAAAATTGTTGGAAAAATTACTTGTGTCATGCATAAGTACTTGACAAAACTATAGTTTGTCAACAAGAAATTTGTGGAGTGGTTGAAAAACAAGTTTTAATGACTCCAACGTAAGTGTAGGTAAACTTCCAACTTCAAATGTAAATCTGCAATGATGGGTTGGATTGGAGAGAGTCTCAGTCTTAAATCATTTTCCACACAGTTTTTGCCTGTATTTAGTTTTCATGCTAGTGAGGGCCGAGAATCCACTCTCACATACAGTAGGTACGTGGTTGCAAAAGGCATTGGTGTCTTAACAGTGTGATTTGCCAAGGCAGGATACTCTTGAGCGCAGCCCAATCCAAAAATCTGCCAGTGGCTTCTGATTAAATTCAATTTTCACAAAACCGCTTGTTGCAATTTCGATGAGGCTCTCTTGTGCAGATATTGGTAAGTGGACTGAAGGCAGGGCATGAAAGGGATAAAGAATCCAGTTGTTTGTGTCGTCCATTTCGGGAAAGTACCTGCGTATTTACGCACCCAACTCACTCAGGAGCTGCGCTATATCACATTTGACATTGTCCATAAGCTTGAGTTCATTTCCACACAAAAAGTCATACAATGGAAAGACCTTTGTGTTGTCCTTGTTAATGCAGACAGAGAAGAGCTCCAACTTCTTAATCATAGCCTCAATTTTGTCCCGCACATTGAATATAGTGGAGAGTCCCTGTAATCTTAGATTCAGATCATTCAGGCGAGAAAAAACATCAACCAGATAGACCAGTCGTATGAGAAACTCATCATCATGCAAGAGTTCAGACAAGTGAAAATTATGGTCAGTCAAGAAAACTGTAAGCTCATCTCTCAATTAAAAAAAAAGAAAGTCAATACTTTGCCCCTTGATAACCAGGTCACTTCTGTATGTTGTAAAAGGGTTACATGGTCGCTACCCATATCATTGCATAGTGCAGAAAATACATGAGAGTTCAGGGGCCTTGCTTTAAGAAAGTTAACCATTTTCACTGTAGTCTCCAAAACGTATTTCAAGCAGTGAGGCATTCCTTTGGCAGCAAGAGCCTCTTGGTGGATGCTGCAGTGTACCCAAGTGGCGTCGGAAGCAACTGCTTGCACGCGCGTTACCACTCCACTATGTCTCCATGTCATGGCTTTTGCGCCATAAGTACAGATACCAACACATCTTGACCACCAAAGTCCATTTGATGTCACAAAGCTGTCCTGTCTTCAAAATATACCATCCTGGTTTCCAGAAGAGGATGTCTTCCTTAATTGACCCCCCATAAACGTAACAGACATATACCAGGAGCTGTGCCAGTCCCACCACGTCTGTTGACTCATCTAGCTGTAACGCATATAATTCACTGGCTTGTATATGAAGCAGTAATTGTTTCAAAACATCTCCTGCCATGTCACTGATGTGTCGTGAAACAGTGTTGTTTGATGAAGATATTGTCTGTATAGTTTTTGGGCCTTTTCCCCCAGGATTGTCCCAGCCATATTCGCAGTTGCAGGAAGAATTAAGTTCTCCACAATAGTATGAGACTTGCCTGTCCTTGCCACTCGGTAGCTCACCATATAAGACGCTTCTAGCCCCTTCATATTAATGGTATCTGTTGCTTTTATACATGTCTTACTACTCGAAAGTCGTCTTAATTCTCACTCAAAAAACTCCTATGGCTTATTTTTCAAATTGGCATGTTTTGTTTTAAATGTCTGCGCAAGAGTGAAGGTTTCATTGAGTTGTGAGATAGTACTTTTGCACATATAACATACTGTGGCTGAGGAAAGACACCTCTCCCAATATAAATGAACCACAAATCAATGTAGTTCTCATCATATTTGCATTCTTCGATGGTCCAACGTCCCTGTCTGTTGTTCGGTGGTTTCCCAGGTAAGGGGGCAGTAGCTCTTCGGCTGCATCAGATTCACAACTGTCAGTGTCCATGCTAGCTAGGCTAACAACAAATGTAAAATTACTGATTCTAGCATTGGATGTGCTCGTGGACGCAGAACAACTTGTGTCGTCGACAGGTACAGATGTAGTACTGCTGGTAGTAGCAGTACTACCAGTAGAGCTGGTATGTGTCTCTATGGACACGGGCCTTACATTTCTTAACCATTTATCCGTTTTCGAGCTAACAGAATGAGCAACAGCTACATTTGGCTACATAGGGACCGTTAGTGGAATTCCCGCGGGAGATTAACGGTTAATATGATTGGATGTTCATTATTTGACTAGGCTACCTGTATTTGACATTGTGTTGTTATTTTGTTGAACACTAGATGGTTTAATTGTATTTTTGGCAGTGAAACGAGGCTACTCAGGCGGGAAAAAAAACTCACCCAAATGTATAGCCCCGTTGGAAAATATAAATGGAAAATATATATATATTTTTAATGTGAATCACATTTTTATTTGGCGTACCCTCGACGGCATTTCGATTACCCCAGATTGGAAACACCTGCTCTACATAAAGGGTTCACGTGGTGTTGTGAGTAGGCGGAGTATTGTCTAAAAGCAGTTCATTTAGCCATTCCCAGCGGCAGAGAACACAAAAGGGTTCAAAGCCGCTGGTCACTGATTGTTTCATTTGAGACATAAAATATTCACCTCCAAAGTCGTCCAGTCAAACTCTGTCTGAAGCACGTTCTCCATATTTTTTCCTGCGTTGATTTGGATGAGTGTATCCAAAGCCTTTATGCACTCGTCAGCTCGCTGTTTCACCTACAAATAGACAGTTCAATATTATGCTTAGTTCTCAAACATGAAATTGTCTTCCTAACAGAATGCAATGCGGAGTAATATAGTCAGTGTGGCTCAGTTGGTAGAGCATGGCGCTTGCAACTCCAGGGTTGTGGGTTTGATTCCCACAGGGGACAATCACAAAAATGTATGCACTGGATAAAAGTATCTTCTAAATGACTAAAATGTAAAAATATAATACACATGCAATATTCCATGTTATGGCAGTAGTGATATCACATTCATAAAACAAATGTATTACTCAAATGTATTTTCCTGAGGAATGGCTCAGACAAGCAGATAAAAGGGTCTACACATGACTACACCGAATGTGACATATTCAAATGTGTACCTGTTTATTCCTAAGGGGGAATTCACTCTCGCCTGGTTTCAGAGACCGGTAGTACATCCATTCCTCTACCAGGTTCTCTGGGGCCTCGGGGTTGGGTTTAGGCGGCGAAGCCTCATCTTTCTCAGGCTCTTGAGGCTTTTGATGGTAGAAGTATGTTGCAGAGGCAGATTCATCCCTAGAGTAAAACACCAAATAGATATCGTTCAGCGGCACCAATACTGACATTATATCCTTTCGGTTGTTGTACAATGCTGACAGAGATCTGAAAAAAGTGTTTTCTTTAAAAAGTACACAAGTCTGCTTTAATGAATAGGATATAGGAAAACGTTGAGTACATGTATAATATTACATATTAAGTGAAAATAAACAGTAATGACATACATGCAGTACCAGTCAAAAGTTTTAAAACACCTACTCATTCAAGGGTTGTTCTTTATTTGTACTACTTTCTACATTGTAGAATAATAGTGAAGAGGTCAAAACTATGAAATAACACATATGGAATCATGTAGTAACCAAAAAAGTGAAACAAATTCAAATATATTTTATATTTGAGATTCTTCAAATTAGCCACCCTTTGCCTTGATGACAGCTTTGCACGCTCTTGGCATTCTCTCAAAAAGCTTCATGCACGATAGCTAAGGAATTCTCAAGGTTTTGCTGCCTGAGGTAGAGTATCTCATGATAAGCTGTAGACCACACTATCTACCTACCAAGTTTTCATCTGTATTTTTTGTAGCTGTCTACATACCATCACAGACTGATGCTGGCACTAAGACCACACTGAATGAGCTGTATTCCATTATAAGCGAACAGGAAAATGCTCATTCAGAGGCGGCGCACCTAGTAGTTTGGGACTTTAATGCAGGGAAACTTAAATCCGTCTTACCAAATTTCTATCAGCATGTTAAATGTGCAACCAGAGGGGAAAAAAACTATGGACCGCCTTTACTCCACACACAGAAACGCATACAAAGCTCTCCCTCGCCCTCCATTTGGCAAATCTGACCATAATTCTATGCTCCTGATTCCTGCTTACAAGCAAAAGTTAAAGCAGGAAGCACCAGTGACTCGGTCTATAAAAAAAGTGGTCAGATGAAGCCGATGCAGGACTGTTTTTCTAGCACAGACTGGAATATGTTCCGGGGTTCCTCCGATGGCATTGAGGAGTACACCACATCAGTCATTGGCTTCATCAATAAGTGCATCGATGACGTCGTCCCCACAGTGACCGTACATACCCCAACCAGAAGCCATGGATTACAGGCAACTTCCGCACTGTGATAAAGGGTAGAGCTGCCGCTTTCAAGGAGCGGGACTCTAACCCGGAAGCTTATAAGAAATCCTGCTATGCCCTCCGACGAACCATCAAACAGGCAAAGCGTCAATACAGGACTAAGATCAAATCGTACTACACCGGCTCTGACACTCGTCGGATGTGGCAGGGCTTGCAAACCATTACAGACTACAAAAGGGAAGCACAGCCAAGAGCTGCCCATTGACACGAGCCTACCAGACGAGATAAACCACTTCTATGTTCGCTTCGAGGCAAATAATACTAAAACATGCATGAGAGCACCAGCTGTTCCGGAAGACTATGTAATCATGCTCTCCGCATGCGATGTGAGTAAGACCTTTAAACAGGTCAACATTCACAAGGCCGCAAGGCCAGACGGATTACCAGGACATGTATTGCGAGCATCCGCGGACCAACTGGCAAGTGTCTTCACTGACACTTTCAACCTCGCCCTGTCCGAGTCTGTAACACCTACATGTTTTAAGTAGACCACCATAGTCTCTGTGCCCAAGAACACTAAGGTAACCTGCCTAAATGACTATCGACCCGTAGCACTCACATCTGTAGCCATGAAGTGCTTTGAAAGGCTGGTCATGGCTCACATCAACACCATCATCCCAGAAACCCTATACTAACTCCAATTTGCATACCGACCAAACAGATCCACAGATGATGCAATCTCTACTGCACTCCACATGGCCCTTTCCCACCTGGACAAACGGAACACCTATGTGAGAATGCTATTCATTGACTACAGCTCAGTGTTCAACACTATAGTGCCCTCAAAGCTCATCAATAAGCTAAGGACCCTGGGACTAAACACCTGCCTCTGCAATTGGATCCTGGATTTCCTGATGGGCCGCCCCCAGGTGGTAAGGGTAGGTAACAACACATCCGCCACGTTGATCCTCAACACAGGGGCCCCTCAGGGGGGGTAGTGCGTACAGACCAGTACATCACTGGGGCCACGCTTCCTGCCATCTAGGACCTCTATACCAGGCAGAGTCAGAGGAAGGCCCTAAAAATAACCAAAGACACAAGCCACCCTAGTCATAGACTGTTCTCTCTGCTACCGCAAGGCAAGCTGTACTGAAGCGCCAAGTCTAGGTCCAAGAGGCTTCTAAACAGCTTCTACCCCCAAGCCATAAGACGCTGAACAAATAATCAAATGGCCAAATGGTTGTTATCATCTATGCATAGTCACTTTAATAACTCTACCGACATGTACATATTACCTCAACTAACCGGTGCCCCCGCACATTGACTCTGTACTGGTACAGACATAGTCTTGCTATTGCTATTTTACTGCTGCTCTTTAATTACTTGTTACTTTTTACTGCATTGTTGGTTAGGGGCTCGTAAGTAAGCATTTCACTGTAAGGTCTAAACCTGTTGTATTCGGCGCATGTGACTAATACAATTTGATTTGATGAGGAATGCTTTTCCAATAGTCTTGAAGGAGTTCCCACATATGCTATGCACTTGGCTGCTTTTCCTTCACTCTGCGGTCCAACTCATCCCAAACCATCTCAATTGGGTTGAGGTCAGGTTATTGAGGCCAGGTCATTTCCTGCAGCACTCCATCACTCTCCTTCTCTCCTTCTTGGCCAAATAGCCCTTACACAGACTGGAGGTGTTGGGTCATTGTCCTGTTGAAAAACAAATGATAGTCGCACTAAGCGCAAACCAGATGGGATGTCGTATCGCTGCAGAATACTGTGGTAGCCGTGCTGGTTAACTGTGCCTTGAATTCTAAATGAATCAGTGTCACCAGCAAAGCACCACCAAACATCACACCTCCTCCATGCTTCACGGTGGGAACAAAACATGTAGAGATCATCCGTTCACCTTCTCTGCGTCTTACAAAAAGGCATGGTGGTTGGAACCAAAAATCTCACTCATCAGACCAAAGGACAGATTTACACCGGTCTAACGTCCATTACTCGTGTTTCTTGTCCCAAGCAGGTCTCTTCTTCTTATTGGTGTCCTTTAGTAGTGTTTTTTGTTGTTGCAGCAATTCGACCACAAAGGCCTGATTCACGCAGTCTCCTCTGAACAGTTGATGTTGAGATGTGTCTGTTACTTGAACTCTGTGAAGCATTTATCTGGGCTGCGATTTCTGAGGCTGGTAACTTATCCTCTGCAACAGAGGTAACTCTGAGTCTTCCTTTACTTTGGCAGTCCTCATGAGATCCAGTTTCATCATAGCGCTTGATGCACTTGAAGAAACTTGAAAAGTTCTTGAAATGTTCCGTATTGACCGACCTTCATGTCTTAGAGTAATTATTGACTGTCGTTTCTCTTTGCTTATTTGGGCTGTTCTTGCCATAATATGGACTTGGTATTTTACCAAATAGGGCTCTCTTCTGTATACCAACCCTACCTTGTCACAAAACAACTGATTGGCTCAAACGCATTAAGAAGGAAAGAAATTCCACTATTTAATTCTTAACAAAGCACACCTGCTAATTGAAATGCATTCCAGGTGACTACCTCATGAAGCTGGTTGGGAGAATCCCAAGCATGTGCAAAGCTGTCATCAAGGCAAAGGGTGGATACATATCACATATATTTTGATATGTTGAACACTACTACATGATACCATATGTGTTATTTCAAAGTTTTGATGTCTTCACTATTATTCTACAATGTAGAAAATAGTAAAAATAAGGAAAAACACTTAAAATGAGTAGGTGTGTTCAAACTTTTGACTGGTATTGTACATACATATAATTTGACATATTAAGTGTAAATAAACAGAAATGTCATTAATACATACATATAATATGACATATTAAGTGTAGATAAACAGTAATGTTGTACATTAGTCTGAGATTGTCTATCTAGGCCTAACACATATCATTAACACTTCCATTATCACACTCACTCGTTTGGCTGACAAGCCAACCAGATTCCTACAGATTGATAAAACGGCTGACAAACCAACCAGATTCCTACAGATTGATAAAACGGCTGACAAGCCAACCAACGTTTGGTGTTAGCACGTGTATTTGTTGGATTTACAACTGCACAGGAACAAAAAATAAATAATCTTAACTGAAATAGAGATGTTTCACTTGAAAGTCAAAAATGTTCAAGATTAAATTATTCAAAATTATTCAAAATTTGAATTAATTTGGTTGGAGGCAAGTGATTCTCGTTCATGTGTAATATATCTGATCTGTGGTAAGGTAAAAAAAGTAATAAAATTGAACCCGTTTTGAAAAGAGAAAACAGACAATTCTGCTCCATTGCATTCCATTGTTAGGTGCAAGAGTGACAATATATTTAACTGCATCTTTAACACAACACAAATGTGTAACACAACACAACACAATAGCCAGTTCAGTGCTGCTGAAATTCACAGAAGTCCACAGCAGCAAGCTTAACCTGTATAGGCTGTGGTGGGCTTTGGGCCATAACCCCATGACAGACAGGGTTAGGCCACAGACCAGCCATTATGCTATCCATATAGTACCAGCAGTCCATACTGATAAAAATGTGATGACCTAGTTTGTACCATTGTACCACTCCTACCCTGAGATAAACAGGCAGGCCGCTCACGCCTGCTGCCTATACGAGGGTGACTGTCTGTGTATTTATGGAGAGTCCTATGCCATTGTTAGCTTAAGAACATTAACTGTCGACTGGAATCTCATCCCTTCCTCTGTCCATTAGATTAGGGAGCGCTTCTCAAAGTCTATTTTCATGAATGAAGTGGACAGAGACTGTGTTTACAGTGTGTGTGTAGAGAGTGTGGAGTACCTGTGTTCCACTGATGCTACTATGAAGCCTTGTGAGGCCAGTTCAGTGCATATGGCTGAATATAAAGTTCTGGGAGAAAAAGAGGTGAGGCATAAGATCATGTCCATATAATAACATAATATAATGTCCATATAAATAATAGAGAATGTACATGTAAGGCGAACAATAAACTTCTGTTTGTACCTGAAAGCTCCAAGTCCATGAGAGAAGATGACTACTGGATACTTCCCATTTTGTTTATATGAGCCATTCAGGGCAGCAGGTATCTTAAAAGATCCTTTATAAAACACCAGAAACAACATGTTATAACAACTCAAGCACAGTTTGTGATTTAATAACCTCTACTGTATACTACATGCAACACTGTAAATCTAGCCCACCTGAGTTCGATGTTCCAGGATCACTATAGCTGAAATAACTAAATGGTCATGTGTACCATAGAATAAAAGTATTTACCAAAGAGGTAATTGAAAATCTTTTCACTCAGGCCTCTGTTGATTTTCATGAAGTCTGCAAGCCCATAGAAATATCCTTTACATGGGATCCAGTCTGGTTTTTCAGCATTGTCGGACACTACACATGGATAGTATAACCTAAAGAATGTTCCCTGGTGACAGACAGTTTAAATGGTTGTTACCAGTTGATTTGGTATTTGGGAAAGATAATTTTTACTAGCTAGTAGGAAAATTTGAAAAATAACAACACTGTTTACCTCTACAGTATGATCCATCATGAAATCTGAACATCCCACAGCATTAGGCCCTTTTGCTGGTGGGATTCCTAGGTTGTTGCTACAGGAGTTTCCCATAGCTGCGAAGAGACTCAATGTGCACCTTTGATCTGTAAACGCATTAGAATGTCAGTTGAGTCAGCATGAATAAGCACATATCTAGATGGTAGATACGGCGTAGGAAGTATATTTCAACATTCTTCGTATATTACATGAGAGACTACAGTTCCCCAATAAAGGAGCATGAAGTCAAATTATGTGATGAATGCCAGCACCTAGCAAGATGTCTTTGGATCCTCAATGTGTATATGTAGCTGACAGTTAAAACATGACATAAATCATTAACTAACTAGCCACGACGTTAAGACTGATTTATTTACAACCAACTAGATCATGGCATTAATGAATTAACATTAGCAAGTATGAACGAAATTGACTAACGTTAGCTATCATGAGTAACTAGGAATGGATAGATGCCAAAAGTTTAAAACGTTGATTCATGATGCTAGTTATAACTATTTAGTTTTTATAATTTGGTTTACCTTTTAAAGCTAACAACTACCAATGACAAATGAGTTCGATTCAATTCAGTAACGTATCCATACCTGATCCTGTCCTTGACCACTGATAAATCTTCTTAGCTAATAACTGTATGAGTCCACCATTAGCGTACATCGACCTCTAGGTTGCCTGA
Source organism: Oncorhynchus mykiss (assembly GCF_013265735.2). NCBI lineage: Eukaryota > Metazoa > Chordata > Actinopteri > Salmoniformes > Salmonidae > Oncorhynchus > Oncorhynchus mykiss. The sequence continues at coordinate 32,070,249 of NC_048568.1, forward strand.
TAAAGTTAGTTAGAAAGACGGACCAGTTGCTCGTGGGTTGCTAGCTAGCTAGGTCAACATTATCAGGTGAAACCTGTTTAAAAGTATGTCATTCGGGAGTGGCTTCCTAGGTGCATTCACTGTCTGTGGACACACATTTAGTAAGAGTTGGGTTAGACAAATCGGGACTAGTGATGCACCAACTGACGTAGCTACTAGCTGGTTAGCTTAGCATTAGCACTTGCTGGCTACAGACTGCCTTCAAAAAGCATGGTCTCGTGTCTTCATGGCTTCTGTCCGCTGTAGTAGCAAAGATGCTTGTATAGCTAAACCACTACACCAAGATACACCACAACCGGTCGTTTTAAACGGGAACAAATGAGTCATAGTGGGCATAACCAAGCAAGGAGGTGGGCAGAGCCAAGCACGAGCTAGCAAGATCCTATTGGCGCGTACAATTTTATATTTGCATATTTCTGTTGGGGAACGTCTACTCTAAAGTGCGCGTGTGCAAAAACTCAATTCGCCTTTGCACTCGTTCTAAACAACGTAATTTGTTAAACATTTAGCAAAAGGTAACGTCTACAAAACCAGTCCACTCTGTTCGTAATATATTCTAGTTTTGGGAACATAAAACTGTATTGAGATCAAATGTTTAGTCGATGAGAACATTTGCAGAATGTCGGCGAAAATCCATCTCGTTCCATCTTCTCCCACTGCAGGCCATTGGATTTCCTCTAACTATCATATTTGGTCGTGAGTGGAAACACCAAGCAGATGCTTCACATTAATACATCTGGTGAAATATCGGTCTCATTGTTCTGTCGTTGATGGTTGGCAATCGCTTTGTAATTATTTGCATATTTATTGCATGACACAAACATTGTACAGATCAATATGCAAATATCACAAATAACAAAATATTACAGAAAAGTAAATAAATAAAACCAGAGAGACACTGAAAAAGTATACATTACACAATTAGACAAGTTCGATTTTGACAAATACTGTAGATTATTTTTTGATCATTTGCTATGTATACCTTTCAAGGATGTTACCTAATATTCTAAATCAATTAGATCAATTAATAAATTAACAAATGATTGGCTGTCACTGTGTGTGTATGTAAAATAAAAAATGTATCAAATTTGGCAATGCTTACAGGTTTACCCACCTTATCACTGATACATATTTTTACATCTATCTAAAACATTTCTACACTATCACTGTATATATATTAGTGCATGTAATGAAAAGCTTGACCAATCCTTCAGTAAAGTAAGGATTAAAATGTCATATTCCTTACACAACATAACGTTTTTCTGGCTAATTGTTTGGCATTTACATTTGACATCCCCCTTGTAGGGGGCTGTAAATGCAACAGTTGATGTCATTTATTTCATTTATTTGGTACTCCACGTAAGATGTCATTAAGTTTTCAACAAAGTGGTAATCCTATAGATACAGCTACAACGTTTCCCAACCCTGCTCCTTGAGTACCCCCAACAGTACACAATTTTATTGTAACACTGGACAAGCACATTTGATTCAACTTGTCAACAATCCCTCAATGAGGTGTGTTTGTCCAGGTCAACAACAACGCCTACTATTGGGGGTGCTGGAGGACTGGGAAACACTGAGTTAGAGAACTCATCTTTATATCTGTGCCATTATAATGTCTGTTATTTATTTACCTTTATTTAACTAGGCAAGTCAGTTAAGAACAAATTCTTATTTTCAATGACAGCCTAGGAACAGTGGGTTAACTGCCTGTTCAGGGGCAGAACGACAGCTCAGGGGTTTGAACTTGCAACCTTCCGGTTCCTAATCCAACGCTCTTACCACTAGGCTACCCTGCCGCCGTCTGTGACAGCATGGGCAGCGTCATTGAGGCTAATCCCCACCCAGTTGACTACTTTGACTACTTTAAATGGTGGAAGCCCTCAATTGTGCTGAACATGGTAAAATTAAGCAATGAGGCACGAGGGGGTGTGGTCTATAGCCAATATACCACGGCTAAGGGCTGTTCGTACGTACAACACCATGCGGAGTGCCTGGATACAGCCCTTAGATGTGGTATATTGGCAATATATCACAAACCCCAGAGGTGCCTTATTGCTATTATAAACCAGTTACCAAGTAATTAGAGCAGTAAAAAGCATTGTTTTGTCATACCCATGGTATACGGTCTGATATACCACGGCTGTCAGTCAATCAGCATTCAGGGCTCTAACCACCCAGTTTATAACAGCCTTTTGGCCACTAGAGGCCTCTATCACTCACTACATGTGGGTAGTCCAGAAGTAAGACTAAAGACAGTACAGTAAGAAGATATTCAGAAACATTTGAGTCTAACGGTCGTCTCACGCCGAACTTTGCATGTACAGACCTTCAAATCAAAGGGACTCCTTCGAAATAAAGTTGTTTTTTACTAAAATTAAAACATGTCAGTTTGTCTTTTTCACGAGATTGGAGTAATAACATGTTGATCTACTTAATAACTTGGTTAGAATCTAGATTGTACCTATAGATTTCGAGAAACTTAACAACCAAGTAAGAATTGTTCACTTCTCTCGTTGACTTCTAAAACCCCAAACCCCGGTCTGATCTGCTTAGCTTGTTTTGCAAGTTGTCCCAGAAGTCTCGCGATGTTGTGCCTCTGAGTTTAGAAACTCCGTGGTAAACTCGGCGTTTGTGTCCACAATGCTGACATGCTGAAGATGAACTTGAGATAAATATGAAATTGGTGAGTTGATTTAACACGGAGAGGCGAGAATTTACCCCATAACTGATACGCTATTTTTTGGTATGCTAAGTAATGTAGTTGATATGGTAAACGTTACTTGGCTAGGCTAGCCAACTAACGTTACAGTAGTTTTTTAATCGTTTGTTGTTAGCCATGGCTGCCACGCTAGCTAGCTATCATACATTTGCAAGTTTTTGAACACTGACAAGTCAGCAACCAATCATTGACAAGACAGTATCGCAGCGTTTTATTCTGTTGCATTTGCTATGCAAGTTGCTATTGTTGTTTTAGCTAACTTGTTTTCATGCCTGTTGAGAGATGACATGTGTAGCATCTCTTCCATTCAGTACTGTCTGTCAGGTCACCCCACACTGCCTTGCAATGTCCTAAAATTAAAATCCACCACAATCATGTTGGACTGTGGACTGGACACCACATCTGTGCTACAGTTTCTACCACTGCCTCTGGTACACAGGTGAGACAGAAGTGATGTTAACAAGAAGGCAGCTGTACATCGGCCACACAGCAGTATTCATCGGGGTTGTTCCTCCTTTATACTGTATTTCTTCCTTAGGTTAACGTTGCAAAGACATTTACTGTGAATAGACATATTGGCCCCAACAAGTGCCATGCCATGATGAGGAGGGTACCCTGTATATTTTCCAGCCCAAGGCTTTCCAAGCTCCCAGGATGGGTGTTTAAAGACAGCATGATTAACCTTGAGAAGGTATGAGGTCACTAGAAGCCACTATGGGTAACATCGTCTGATAATGTGGTGATATATTGGTCTTGCTTTTCGCATCCTTGTCCATCCTCCTCCATCCTCCTCACTCAGAAAGAGCTGCTGGACCTGTCCACCATAGACGTCATCCTGATCTCCAACTACCACTGCATGATGGCCCTGCCTTACATCACGGAGCACACAGGCTTCACTGGGACCGTGTATGCCACAGAGCCAATGCTGCAGATCGGCAGGTAGAGAGGGTGACTTGATGTGACTAGAATCATCTGCGACATTCTAGAATCACCAGAATTGGCAACATTCCAGAAAAATGCAATTGACATTTTAAAAACACATTCTAGAATCACTTTGATTAGTATCATTGCAGGAAAATGTAATGATTCAATAATGTGATTCTAGCAATTCACATTCTAAAACCATTAGAATGTCAACATTCCAGAAAAAATTACAAGGGGATCTTAGAAGGGATTGAATAAGCCTAAAAACTGTTCTGGATAGCATCCGGCTGATTCTACCTATCTGCCCTTAATCTTCTGATGGAGGAGCTGGTGAACTTCATGGAGAGAGTTCCCAAGGCCCAGTCTGCCACCTGCTGGAAGAATAAGGAAATCAAAAGGTGACCTGCCAGACCAATGCCCTGCACAAATTAGTTTAGGATTTGTCAGCTGATGTTATACTTGTAATTCACAAACTGAGAGCACACTATTTTCATGAGAAAAAAAACATTGAGACAATTTATTTTTAGGCTGCTTCCCAGCCCGCTGAAGGATGCTGTAGAAGTGTCGACTTGGAAGAGATGCTACAGTATTCAGGATGTCAACTCTGCTCTCAGCAAGGTGCAACTCGTGGGCTACTCGCAGAAAGTAGTAAGAAGTCTGTCTTGTGCACTATAATTCAAACACACATATGCATTAATTCACCTAATAACTAAAGCTAACGTGTGTCTTCTATCATTTCTCTCTCCAGGAGCTGTTTGGTGCCGTGCAGGTCACACCACTGAGCTCTGGCTACTCATTGGGTTGCTCTAACTGGATCATCCAATCACATTATGAGAAGGTTTCCTATGTCTCTGGCTCCTCCCTCCTCACCAAACATCCACAGCCCATGGATCAGAGCGCTATGATGTTCTTATTCTGACTGGCCTCACACAGATGCCAACCGCCAACCCAGATGGCATGCTAGGGGACTTCTGCAGTAACCTAGGTATGTTGTGTCCTGGTCCCAAGTCTGTCTGTGCTGTCTCGCCAACTCCTATAGTCATTGGCTATATGTTCATAGCGCCATCAACAGTACAATTACCTAATCTTTGGAATCTTGCATAGTACCCATAAACACAGTGCATTCAAAATTGAATTCATATGTAAGATAGAAGTGGTGGAGACTAAAAACGTTTAGAAACAGGTTTGAAATGTAATGAAATTGAATATCTTTAGATAGGTACACATTAAACTAATTACAGGTTGACATATGGCGTTGTGTCTGACCAAACAGTCTGTTGTACTTGTAGCCATGACGATCCGTGCAGGGGGCAACGTGCTGGTGCCTTGCTATTTCTCAGGGCTGATCTATGATCTCTTTGAGTGTCTTTACCAGTTCATAGAGAACGCCAACCTGAGCTCCACCCCCTTCTACTTTATCTCGCCTGTGGCCAACAGCTCTCTAGAGTTCTCACAGATTTTCGCAGTGGTGAGTTCCAGAGCCATAGAATTAAAATTATTCTACGATTCTATTTCTATGACCTGTGATTTTTGAGCCATCTGTAGATTTGACTACTACTATCTCACAGGTCTCTTGTAAAATAGATTTTTTAAATCTCACTAGCTTGGTTTCGATCCACTTGGTGACAGATTTTCATGCGAATATAAAAAAATCCACATAAAGAAAAAATGCTAATTTCCCCACCAGTAGCGTTTCCACCAAACAGACTTGTTGCCAGATAAAAATCAGTGCGTGATGACATAGTGCACACAAAATGTACTTTTTAGCTGAAGTTTTCGTGTACTGAATAAAAGTAAACTACCAATAGTTTTTGTCACAAACTGTTGCATTAAATAGCAAATGTGCCTTACTCTGGTCTTGATATGTGTTCTCTAGCCAACAGCTGGCAGATACAGTGCAGGTAGGCTAGTCTACATGATGACATTATTATGGAGAAGAGACAGAATATTTTTATTTGTGAAACAGCAGTCAAGCATCGATCATCATGTCACAAGAATCAGACCCTCAATATTTATTGGAAAGGAGCATCAAGATCACCGTACACTTCACCACCCTGTGAAGTTAATCATAACTTATTTAATCTGTATCTTAATAAACTGCATGGTTTCCCGAGTCCTAGTGGGAGGACCACAACCACATCATCGCCTGACTCCCAAGTTTACGTCGATATGATAGTTCAATAAATCAATATTTGATATAATAATTTCCACCGCCATTTCTCATATTTTATTTTATGTTTTATTTCACCTTTATTTAACCAGGTAGGCTAGTTGAGAACAAGTTCTCATTTGCAACTGCGACCTGGCCAAGATAAAGCATAGCAGTGTGAACAGACAACACAGAGTTACACACGGAGTAAACAATTAACAAGTCAATAACACAGTAGAGAAAAAAAAGAGTCTATATACATTGTGTGCAAAAGGCATGAGGAGGTAGGCGAATAATTACAATTTTGCAGATTAACACTGGAGTGATAAATGATCAGATGGTCATGTACAGGTAGAGATATTGGTGTGCCAAAGAGCCGAAAAGTAAATAAATATAAACAGTATGGGGTTGAGGTAGGTAAAATTGGGTGGGCTATTTACCGATAGACTATGTACAGCTGCAGCAATCGTTTAGCTGCTCAGATAGCAGATGTTTGAAGTTCGTGAGGGAGATAAGTCTCCAACTTCAGCGATTTTTGCAATTCGTTCCAGTCACAGGCAGCAGAGAACTGGAACGAAAGGCGGCCAAATGAGGTGTTGGCTTTAGGGATGATCAGTGAGATACACCTGCTGGAGCGCGTGCTACGGGTGGGTGTTGCCATCGTGAGCAGTGAACTGAGAAAAGGCGGAGCTTTACCTAGCATGGACTTGTAGATGACCTGGAGCCAGTGGGTCTGGCGACGAATATGTAGCGAGGGCCAGCCGACTAGAGCATACAGGTCGCAGTGGTGGGTGGTATAAGGTGCTTTAGTAACAAAACGGATGGCACTGTGATAAACTGCACCCAGTTTGCTGAGTAGAGTATTGGAAGCTATTTTGTAGATGACATCGCCGAAGTCGAGGATCGGTAGGATAGTCAGTTTTACTAGGGTAAGTTTGGCGGCGTGAGTGAAGGAGGCTTTGTTGCGGAATAGAAAGCCGACTCTAGATTTGATTTTAGATTGGAGATGTTTGATATGAGTCTGGAAGGAGAGTTTACAGTCTAGCCAGACACCTAGGTACTTATAGATGTCCACATATTCTAGGTCGGAACCATCCAGGGTGGTGATGCTAGTCGGGCGTGCGGATGCAGGCAGCGAACGGTTTAAAAGCATGCATTTGGTTTTACTAGCGTTTAAGAGCAGTTGGAGGCCACGGAAGGAGTGTTGTATGGCATTGAAGCTCGTTTGGAGGTTAGATAGCACAGTGTCCAAGGACGGGCCGGAAGTATACAGAATGGTGTCGTCTGCGTAGAGGTGGATCAGGGAATCGCCCGCAGCAAGAGCAACATCATTGATATATACAGAGAAAAGTCGTCCCGAGAATTGAACCCTGTGGCACCCCCATAGACAGCCAGTGGGACCGGACAGCATGCCCTCCGATTTGACACACTGAACTCTGTCTGCAAAGTAGTTGGTGAACCAGGCAAGGCAGTCATCAGAAAAACCGAGGCTACTGAGTCTGCCGATAAGAATATGGTGATTGACAGAGTCGAAAGCCTTGGCAAGGTCGATGAAGACGGCTGCACAGTACTGTCTTTTATCGATGGCGGTTATGATATCGTTTAGTACCTTGAGCGTGGCTGAGGTGCACCCGTGACCTGCTCGGAAACCAGATTGCACAGCGGAGAAGGTACGGTGGGATTCGAGATGGTCCGTGACCTGTTTGTTGACTTGGCTTTCGAAGACCTTAGATAGGCAGGGCAGGATGGATATAGGTCTGTAACAGTTTGGGTCCAGGGTGTCTCCCCCTTTGAAGAGGGGGAGGACTGCGGCAGCTTTCCAATCCTTGGGGATCTCAGACGATATGAAAGAGAGGTTGAACAGGCTGGTAATAGGGGTTGCGACAATGGCGGCGGATAGTTTCAGAAATAGAGGGTCCAGATTGTCAAGCCCAGCTGATTTGTACGGGTCCAGGTTTTGCAGCTCTTTCAGAACATCTGCTATCTGGATTTGGGTAAAGGAGAACCTGGAGAGGCTTGGGCGAGTAGCTGCGGGGGGGGCGGAGCTGTTGGCCGAGGTTGGAGTAGCCAGGAGGAAGGCATGGCCAGCCGTTGAGAAATGCTTGTTGAAGTTTTCGATAATCATGGATTTATCGGTGGTGACCGTGTTACCTAGCCTCAGTGCAGTGGGCAGCTGGGAGGAGGTGCTCTTGTTCTCCATGGACTTCAGTGTTCCAGAACTTTTTGGAGTTAGAGCTACAGGATGCATACAGGATGCAGGATGCATACAGGATGCATACGTTATACTGACAAAAAAAGATCCCACCATTTCAAATGAACAAATTATCTGTCGGCTTTTATAAAATTGTACCGAATTGTACCGTTTCCATCACAGCTGTCGTGATTTTTTATATATATGGAATGACTACTCATAAAAACTGTGTGAAAACGGGGTTAATGAGACTAACCTACAGTGTTAATGAGACTAACCTACAGTGTTAATGAGACTAACCTACAGTGTTAATGAGACTAACCTACAGTGTTAATGAGACTAACCTACAGTGTTAATGAGACTAACCTACAGTGTTGAGACTAACCTACAGTGTTAATGAGACTAACCTGCAGTGTTAATGAGACTAACCTACAGTGTTAATGAGACTAACCTACAGTGTTGAGACTAACCTACAGTGTTAATGAGACTAACCTGCAGTGTTAATGAGACTAACCTTCAGTGTTAATGAGACTAACCTACAGTGTTAATGAGACTAACCTACAGTGTTAATGAGACTAACCTACAGTGTTAATGAGACTAACCTACAGTGTTAATGAGACTAACCTACAGTGTTAATGAGACTAACCTACAGTGTTAATGAGACTAACCTACAGTGTTAATGAGACTAACCTACAGTGTTAATGAGACTAACCTACAGTGTTAATGAGACTAACCTACAGTGTTAATGAGACTAACCTTCAGTGTTAATGAGACTAACCTACAGTGTTAATGAGACTAACCTACAGTGTTAATGAGACTAACCTACAGTGTTAATGAGACTAACCTACAGTGTTAATGAGACTAACCTACAGTGTTAATGAGACTAACCTACAGTGTTAATGAGACTAACCTACAGTGTTAACGAGACTAACCTACAGTGTTAATGAGACTAACCTACAGTGTTAATGAGACTAACCTACATTGTTAATAAGACTAACCTACAGTGTTAATGAGACTAACCTACAGTGTTAATGAGACTAACCTACAGTGTTAATGAGACTAACCTACAGTGTTAATGAGACTAACCTACAGTGTTAATAAGACTAACCTACAGTGTTAATGAGACTAACCTACAGTGTTAATGAGACTAACCTACAGTGTTAATGAGACTAACCTACAGTGTTAATGAGACTAACCTACAGTGTTAATGAGACTAACCTACATTGTTAATAAGACTAACCTACAGTGTTAATGAGACTAACCTACAGTGTTAATGAGACTAACCTACAGTGTTAATGAGACTAACCTACAGTGTTAATGAGACTAACCTACAGTGTCCTCCATAATTATTGAGACAGTATTTTTTTATTTTGTACTCCAAAAGTTCAAATCAAATAATGACTATGACGTTAAAGTGCAGACTGTCTACTTTAATTTGAACCGTTTAGAAATATCAGCAGTTTTTGTACATCGGCCTCCCCCCTCTCAATTTATGGGGCCAAAATGATTGGGACAAATTCATTTATGTGTATTAAAGTAGTAAAAAGTTTAGTATTTGGTCCCATATCATTTTATGTAATTTAATGTCTACATCAAGCTGGTAATGATATGCTAACCACTCACCATTACAATAACTGGGAAGGTTAGCATTTTTGGAGGGGATATAACCAAATGCGGACCACAATGTCTTGTTCCCAGACAAACTAAACTTCTTTGCTCGCTTTGAGGACAATACAGTGCCACCGACACGGCCCGCTACCAAAACCTGCAGGTTCTCCTTCACTGCAGCCAATGTGAGTAAAACATTTAAACTTGTTAACCCTCGCAAGGCTGCAGGCCCAGACGGCATCCCCAGCCATGTCCTCAGAGCATGCGCAGACCAGCTGGCTGGAGTGTTTACGGACATATTCAATCGATCCTTATCCCACTCTGCTGTTCCCACATGCTTCAAGAGGGCCACCATTGTTCCTGTTCCCAAGAAAGCAAAGGTAACTGAGCTAAATGACTATCGCCCCGTAGCACTCACTTCCGTCATCATGAAGTGCTTTGAGAGACTAGTCAAGGACCATATCACCTCCACCCTACCTGTCACCCTAGACCCACTCCAATTTGCTTACCGCCCCAATAGGTCCACAGATGACGCAATCGCAATCACACTCCACACTGCCCTAACCCATCTGGACAAGAGGAATATCTATGTAAGAATGCTGTTCATCGACTATAGCTCAGCATTTAACACCATAGTACCCTCGAAACGTGTTACTAAGCTCGAGACCTTGGGTCTCGACCCCACCCTGTGCAACTGGGTCCTGGACTTCCTGACGGGCCGCCCCCAGGTGGTGAGGGTGGGAAACAACATCTCCACCCGTCCCCACAAGGGTGCGTTCTCAGCCCTCTCCTGTACTCCCTGTTCACCCATGACTGCATGGCCACGCACGCCTCCAACTCAATCATCAAGTTTGCAGACGACACTACAGTGGTAGGCTTGATTACCAACAATGACGAGACATCTGCTAACCATGTGTATGTGACATATATAAAATTTGATTTGATAGTTGACGTTTCCTTTCCGGACAATTTACTTATCACTGCATACTCTCACACACACAATCTACATGCACATCTGCAGCATATGCTCCATATTCTATTCTTATTTACAATAAGAGACTCCTTAATGACACATTTATTTACCATTAGAAACGGGGAACAAATATGTTTTACTACTTCAACAGACATATGTTAATTTGTCCCAAAACTTTTGGTCCCCTGAAATGGGTGGACTATGTACATAAAGTGCTGTAATGTCTACACGACTCACCTGATATGTATAAAAATACCCTCAAATGAAAGCTCACAGGCTGCATTTTAACCTCATAGTCATCGTTTCAAATTCAAACTTTTGGAGTATAGAGCCAAAAGAAGACTTCGGTGTACCAATATTTACAGTGGGCTCTGTGCATAAATGGGTTAAATTAAAACTTACTGTTGGTAGCAGACCTGCCTGTGGAGATGTGACACCCAGTCTTTTCCCCTTTTTCTTATCTTCTGGAAGGCTTTATAAGCAGTCTAAGGTTTACCTTCCAGAACCTCCTTTCCCTCACTCTGAGGTAAGGCTGTTGGTCTTTAAATTGATTTGTTTAAAAGCGAGTTGGTGCCAATTGAAATTACATTGCACTATATTTAACAGTTTTATCTTTAATTTACTCAATCTATCAGATTTTTGGACACTGTTCATTTGATAATTTAGCTATAGTTGTATGTTGGCCTATCTCAGACACTTGTCTGTCTTTCTGTCTATGTATCTCTCTGTTGATCCAGACCAACAAGTTGAAGCACTACCCTAGTACCCATGGCGACTTCAGTAGTGAGGTCCGGCAGCCGTGTGTGGTGTTCAACAGGCACCCGTCTCTTCGGGGACGTGGTGCACTTTATGGAACTGTGGGACAAATCCAGCCTCAACACTATCGTCTTCACTGGTGAGCACAACTGTACCAGAACATGGCAAGTTTACCAACCATGGTAGCCTGTCCCTAATCTCAGAACCCAAAACCAAATCCTGCGCTAGCTGGTCTGTCACAAGAGACTTGACCTGTCATTAAAACTTTGTTCCATTGTTCGTATACCATTAGACGATATAAAACAGAAGGTTAGATCCCATGGTTCCAAATATGTGGTCTACTGAACTATGAATGTTTTTTTTAAATGGTTCTATCTTACTCCCACAGAACCAGACTTCCTGGATGCATCCTACCTGGATGCGGTAGCCCCGTACCAGCCACTGGCCATGAAGTGTGTGTACTGTCCCATCGATACTCGCCTCAACTTCCACCAGGTCTCCAAGCTGCTCACGGAGGTCCAGGTACTCAATACACACCTGGAACTTTTATAAGGAAGGCACTGCTATTATACATGTACAGTTCCTTCAGAAGGTTTTCACACCCCCTGACATGTTCCACATTTTGTTGTTGCAGCCTGAATTTCAAATAGATTACATTTAGATTGTGTCACTGATCTACACACAATACCCTGTAATGCCAAAGTGGAATTATGTTTTAGGCTTGCCATAACAAATGTATAAAAATTGAAAAGCTGAAATGTCTTGAGCTAATTAGTATTCAACCCATTTGTTTTGGCAAGCATAAATAACTTCAGGAGTAAACATTTGCTGAACAAGTCAGATAATAAGTTGCATGGACTAACTCTGTGTGCAATAATGGTGTTTAAAATAACCCATCTCTGTACCCCCTCAGTCCAGCAGTGAATTTCAAGCATATATTCAACGACAAAGACCAGGGAGGTTTTCCAATGCTTTGTAAAGAAGGGTACCTTTTAGTAAATGGGTAAAACAAATTTAAAAAGCAGACATTGAATATCCCTTTGAGCATGGTGAAGTTATCACATACACTTTGGTCACTTCAGACATACAGGCGTCCTTCCTAACTCAGTTGACAGAGAGGAAGCAAAACGCTCAGGAATTTCACCATGAAACTAATGGTGATTTAAAACAGGTTAATGGCTTTGATAGGAGAACTGAGGATAGATCAACAACCTTGTAGTTACTCCACAATACTAACCTAAACGGAGTGAAAAGGAAACCTGTACAGAATAAAAAATATTCCAAAACATGCATCCTTTTTGCAATAAGGCACTAAAGTAATACTGCAGTAGAAAATGTACACTGTTCATTCTAGTCCAGAGGAGGCTGGTAGTTGTATAACAGGCTCATTGTCTTGACTGGAATCTAATGCAACAGAGTCAAATGTTTCCATGCGTTTGGTACAAGTCCAATGATTACATTCCAGCCATTATAATGACCCTGTCCTATAGCTCCTCCCACCAGCCTGTTCAAGCCTCTCAGGGAAAATCAACAAAAGGTGAGAAAGCGATTGTTTATTCCACCAAGGAGTAAGTGACAATGCTTTACAGAAGTCATTTGGGGAGAATCCATTATTATTGATCATTGCAGTTCCTGAATACTGCCACTTGGAGGCCATGAAAACCAGCTTGGTCATGCTCCCATAGTACATTGCTAGAGACTAGGCTCCATTTAGTCAAAATACATCACTTCAATGCCAAGGTGTTACAAATACTTCAGGACATCTTAATCTTCTACATTATGCATTATTTCCACAATTTACAGTAACAATTCAATCTTAATTTCACAACAATTGTTATAGCTTAAACGCTCTATAATCACATTTTATTGGTCATACACACCAGCTTGGATGCCCCTGTACCGTCTCCATGTTCTAGATGGTAGCAGGGTGAACAGGCTGTGGCTCGGGCGACAGATCCTTGGCCTTACTGTGACCCCAGGTCCTGGAGGGTAGGCAGTGTGCCCCCGGTGATGCGACCGCACCACCCTCTGGAGTGCCCTGCGGGTGCGGACGGTGAAATTGCCGTACCAAGCGGTGATACAGCCTGACAAGAAGCTCTCTATGGTGCATCTGTAATTTGTGAGGGTCTTAAGGGCCCATTTGAAATTCTTCATCCTGAGGTTGAAGGGGAGTTGTTTCTTCACCACTGTCTGTGTGAATGGACCATTTCAGATTGTCAGTGATGTGCAAGCCAAGGGACTTAAAGCTGACCAACGCCACATTCCTTCAGTAAAATTTTGAACCAGGAACAGATATAGCCTGTGGTTCACGCCAGACTTGATTGCCCTTGACCAGCACAAAAACATCCTGTGGCATTCTGCATTAGAATCAAACAGCCCCGCGATATGCAACTTTTCAGGGAAGTTAGGAACCAATACACACAGGCAGTAAGCAAAGGCTAGCTTTTTCAAACAGAAATGTGCATCCTGCAGCACAAACTCCCAAATGTTCTGGGACACTAAAGTCCATGGAGAATAAGAGCACCTCCTCGCAGCTGCCCACTGCACTGAGGCAAGGAAACACTGTCGCCACCAATAAATCCACGATAATTGAGAATTTCAATAAGCATTTTCCTACAGCTGGCCATGCTTTCCACCTGGCTACCCCTACCCCGGTCAACAGCCCTGCACCCTCTACAGCAACTTGCCCAAGCCTCCCCATTTCTCCTTCACCCAAATCCAGATAGCTGATGTTCTGAAAGAGCTGCAAAATCTGGACCCCTACAAATCAGCAGGACTAGACAATCTGGACACTCTTACTAAAATGATCAGCTGAAATTATTGCAACCCCTATTACTAGCCTGTTCATCCTCTCTTTCATATAATCTGAGATCCCCAAAGATTGGAAAGCTGCCACGGTCATCACCCTCTTCAAAGGGGGAGACACACTAGACCCAAACTGCTACAGACCTATATCTATCCTACCCTGCCTTTCTAACGTCTTCGAAAGCCAAGTTATCAAACAGATCACCGACCATTTCGAATCCCACCGTTCCTTCTCCGCTAAGCAAACTGGTTTCCGAGCTGGTCATGGGTGCACCTCAGCAACGCTCAAGGTCCTAAACGATATCATAACCTCCATTGAAAAGAGACAATACTGTGCAGCTGTATTCATCGACCTGGCCAAGGCTTTCGACTCTGTCAATCACCACATTATTTTCAGGAGACTCAACATCCTTGGTTTCTTAAATGACTGCCTCGCCTGGTTCACCAACTACTTCACAGACAGAGTTCAGTGTGTCAAATCGGAGGGCCTGTTGTCCGGACCTCTGGCAGTCTCTATGGGGGTGCCACAGGGTTCAATTCTCGGACTGACTCTTTTCTCTGTATACATCAATGATGTTGCTCTTGCTGCTGGTGATTCTCTGATCCACCTCTACGCAATACAATTCTGTATACTTCTGGCCCTTCTTTGGATACTGTGTTAACTAACCTCCAGACAAGCTTCAAATGCTATACAACTCTCCTTCTGTGGCCTCCAACTGCTCTAAAATGCAAGTAAAACTAAATGCATGCTCTTCAACTGATCGCTACCAGCACCTGCCCGCCCATCTAGCATCACTACTCTGGACGGTTCTGACTTAGAATATGTGGACATTTACAAACACCTAGGTGTCTGATTAGACTGTAAACTATCCTTCCAGACTCACATTAAGCATCTCCAATCCAAAATTAAATCTATAATTGGCTTCCTATTTCGCAACAAAGCTTCCTTCACTCATGCTGCCAAACACACCCTCGTAAAACTGACTATCCAACCGATCCTTGACTTTGGCGATGTTATTTACAAAATAGCCTCCAACAGTCTACTCAGCAAATTGAATGCAGTCTATCACAGTGCCATCCGTTTTGTCACCAAAGCCCTATATACTACCCATCACTGCGACCTGTATGCTCTCGTTGGCTGGCCCTCGCTTCATATTCGTCACCAAACCCACTGGCTCCAGATCATATATAAGTATTTGCTAGGTAAAGCCCCGCCTTAGATCACTGGTCACCATAGCAGCACCCACCACACGACATATACATATACATATACATAGCACACGCTCCAGCAGGTATATTTCACTGGTCACCCCCAAAGCCGAATTGCAAAAATCACTGAAGCTGGACTCATATCTCCCTCACTAGCTTTAAGCACCAGCTGTCAGATCACTGCACATAGCCCATCTAACTACCTCATCCCCATACTGTTATTTTTTTGGTCCTTTGCACCCCAGTAGCTCTACTTGCACATTCAGCTTCTGCACATCACTCCAGTGTTTAATTGCTAAATTGCCTATTTATTTCCTTACCTCCCTTATCTTACCTTGTGTTATTGACTGTATGTTTTGTTTATTCCATGTGTGACTGTATGTTTTGTTTATTCCATGTGTAACTGTTGTTTGTGTCGCACTGCTTTGCTTTATCTTGGTCAGGTCGCAGTCTTAAATTAGAACTTCTCAACTAGCCTATCTGGTTAAGTAAATTTGAAATAAAAATGACTCCTCTGACAAAACAAAAGCTGATTCAAAGAGGAAGTGTCAAAACTCTTCCACGGTAGGATACAAGTATTCTCAATGAAATGTGGCTATCGAGGAAGACACTTTTTGCCTACCAACAAATTGACACACTCAATCACTTAACGTTTTCAGTTCACAGCGAAAAGATGGACTTTTGCCCAAATGAGAAAACCCTCCTGAGAGAGCAGGTGGAGAAAATAGGCCAAGTAAGTCTAGATCATTTTCCAGGCAGGGCACAATGACCTCTAAAGCAACAAATAGCTCCAACAAAATTAGCATCAATAGTTACAAGGGCATTAGACTGCTGCACATGCACACAAGTCAACTACAAAAGACTTTCCTCACACTGAGGAAAGAGTGCAACATACTCACAATCTAGAATTTCCAGAACACTGACCATTTGTGTGGGAAAATATTTAATTGAGAGTTTACATGCACCTAAAATACATGTAATAATATTTCAATGTACAATATCTTAAATATACAGTGTACTACATGAGCATTAGATAACATAAATGTATGTATGCAGCAGATGGAAATGTTGATGTACTGATTGTCAGGAAGTCTGTCCTGTTTGAATATTGTTTTAATGTGTACTCTCCCTTCCTCCACATGAGACTATTGACTTGACAAAAGCAAGCTTCATCACATTACTTCTCGCTATATAATTAAACTGGATCAGTGATCATATTGCGGAAGAAAGGAAAGATGTGGATTGTTGCATTTGAGCGGCTCTAAATGCTTTAGCGAGAACATGTTTGTGGAATAATGCAGTCAAACAGTAAACGTATACAGGCAGTACGTTTTGAAGGGATCCCCTGGCTGGTTTGATATCTCATATCCTAGGCACCTGAGGGCAGTTTGGTCTTCTGCAGGTTCTATTGTATTACACACCTTCTTATAGGACTTGTGGAAGGGGCAACATTTCATACGCCCAAACCAACCCTTAGCCCCCAGGCTCTTTTGTAGATCTGAAATAGATGGTTATGTACAGAACAGTTTAGTCATTTAGCAGACGCTCTTATCCAGAGCGACTTTCAGGAGCAATTAGGTGTCTTGCTCAAGGGCACATCGACAGATTTTTCACCTAGTTGGCTCAGGAATTTAAACAAGCAACCTTTTGGGTTACAATGCTCTTAGCCACTAAGCTACCTGCACAACATGCTTGTAGCTTCACCTTGCCAGTGTCTTCTGAAAACATTCAGTATGTGGCTGAAAAAGGTGCGCTTTCACGTACATATAACACATCTTCTAAGATCTACACAAGTGCCTAGGGGGTTATGGGGCTAAGTCAACCACCAGCTTTCTCTACACTGGAAACCGACCGACTGGTTTGTCTACTTGGATTCTTTCTCAGCGTCCAGCAGCGCAGAGCGGATCCCAAGCTTCTGGAGCTCCTCTACCAAGTCTCCATTCTGGTGCATCTGTAGGAAGATGTCACAGCCACCCACAAACTCTCCATTTAAGAATATCTGTGGGATCGTGGGCCAGTTGGAGAAGTCCTTCACTCCTGTGAGAGAGACAGAAAGAGTTAACATGTGTAACTATTAACAATATCCATACAACATTTCCATTATGGCCCAATTTCAGCAGTATGATGATGCTGTAAGATAACAGTTCCCCAACTGACATTCCTTTGACGCACTTGTGTTGCAAGTTAGCATTTCCTTATGTTCATAGACTGTTACACAATGTTGTCTCTACTAGTCCCATTGTATAGCAACAGCCACAGTAAAACATTAAGGGGACTACCTAGTAACATATTGCTATAACAAGCCTAATAAATGTCAGTACATAAGTAGTATAATGTTTGAAATTAACCACACCCTCTTTGTCCTTGCTGCAAAACACTGATAAAAAAAATACTGTGAACCTAGTTAGCTAGATTTGAAAAGGAGCACAACTACTTTTGGACAGGTTGATGTACCATACATACATACAGCCAGCCACATATAGTTAATTTCTGTCATCTTAATGAAACTATTGTTACTAACTACAAGGTTAAAAACGATCAGGATAAAATGTAGGCTAGTATTTTGAAGTAAAAAGTAGCGAGCTGTACTGACCTTGTCTGAGATCCTGGTCATCCAACACGTTATATGCAGTATATTCATTCACACCATGCATCCTCAGTATCTGAACCACGGCATTACTGAAACCACACATTGGCTGGGCAGGCGTCCCTTTTATAAACACCACCACCTTGTCCTTCTTCACCATATCACCAAGGTCTTTCTGTAAGGCCGCAGAACACATGAGCCGGGCCGAGGACACCAACGATGCATGTTGTCCATCAACTTGCTTCGGTGGATAGACCGACGAACTCAACCGAAGACAGCGAACTGTCGACCGAATTAGGTTGTTCATTGTCTTCGTTTGAAGGAAGTTATAAACAGACAGAGACACTTTCACACACTCGGGAGCAGTGTTACCAACTAATTTTCAGGGAAAGTTGCTAGAGGCAGGTCGATTTGTTGCTAAAAGTTGCTAAATGACGTTGTGATGTCATTGGGTGATGACGCAATTACGCAATAACGAAAATAGCGTCATTACGTAGATTACACAATAACGTTACTCAAATTGACTGGCCATCTCGGCGAAAAATATGATTTGACATTTGTTAGTTTAGATTTGTTTGTTTATTATCATATATTTTTTTGTTTGTAAAAGTAATATAAAACAACACATTTTCTATGATCACATTTTTATTTTTAAACACAACACATTGAATTATTAATATGTTATTACATTTTATTTATTTTATTTTTAACTAGTAAACCTACACATTCTGAACAATTATAGTTTTAAGCAGTGTATTGGTAGTTAGTTAACATGCTACCTAACTGATCAACAATTATAGGTACAGGCTAATAACAAGGTATATATGCTATCTTATTGAACAAGCAACTTAACTAAAATAATGATGTATGCGCTAGGCATCACTCTCCAGCTCTCTCCAGGTTGTTGTGCTGCTTGGCTGGCTAGCTGCTCAATGGTTTCCTCCAGATATTGCCACTGTTCTCGCACACACTGCAGTGCACACTGCCACCATCAGCTGTGTGTCTCCGCCAGTTCCAGAAAGTCCACTCCTTGCATACGTACTGTAAACATCATGAATCATAGATTGGCAAGGAAATCCTCTTCATATTCACTGTCCAACTGCATTGTCACGGAGCTGGAACCAGCAGAAGAGGATGGAGTGGCCTTAAAGCTGCATGCTGCTGTGGTGCCAAACTGCTGCAGAACTTCACTTGGTAGTTTATGCTGGTAAAAGGTATCACCAGCCAGATTCAGTCCATATCACACCAGGAGTATGGAGTTGAGAGTGTGCAGTGACATTCTATTTATTAACTATTTATTAGCCTTTCAACCTCCGCATTTGAGTGTAGCAAGGAGAGGGCAGCAAGTGCAGCTTTGCACAGTTCTTCAAATGGATTTGACCTGGAAGAGTCCGTGTAGTTATTGACTTCACTCCAAAACTCGACTGTATTTTCAGTTGAGTCCCACCTAAACAGATGGACGTTTCTCCATTGGGAAACAATTTTATCAATTGTTTGGGGCTGGTATCCCAGTAGCTCAGCTACTTTAATAATTTCAGTGGTGCCTTTATTGTGCTTTAGCGTTTCCTTAACACTGAACAAGGCCATGTGTCGCAAGGCTTCTAGGTTGTCTGGGTGCCTTGCTTGCAGCTCCTTGCTTAAAGCAACAATGTAGTTGATGCACTGTCTCCGAATGACCTTTTTGTCCTCTGGCGCAAGACTGAGTTGGTACACTGTGCTCTCGAAAAGGTACTGAAGGTATGGTAATGGACTGAGATGTCCATCAATGGCATCCTCCAGGACATCAATTTTTGCCATAGGGTTGACTACTCTGCTGCAAATTGATGTTAAGAGGTGTCCCAGATTGTCCAAAAGCTTGACCAGATCTGTTTGCTCTCTCTCAAATGACTTCATTGCAACTTGTCCATGGACATGGCCGTGGAGCACATCTGTCATGTAGCAATGCTCACTGGCCTTGGTCACCTCAAAGTGGAGTTTCAGTTCTTCCCACTGGCTCAATATACGACTTACCGCAGGCTCAATCGATAGCCAACGTGTGGCACACACTTTGGTGATCTGCAGGGGTTTCTGGCCACAATTAATGGTGGCATACACTGCTTTGTACGCCTCGTGCCGTCTTGGGGAAATCAAAAACTAGTTGTAGGTTTCCCTGATTAAGTACTCAACACTCCTAGGGATGGTTTCTTTGGATGCTGCACAGACAGCCAATTGTAAAGACTGCCACACACAGCGGATGAGTACCAAATTGGGCAATGCACATTCTTCCTTTAAAATCTTGTGCACCCCGTTGTGCACCCCAGTCATCACGGACGCATTATCAGTGCCAATACCCTGAAGATTCTATTTTTTAAGGTTACAATTCTCAAGAAACTCAACTACCGCCTTTGCTATTAATCTGGCATCACCCCCCTCCAATTCAACCAGGCTGAGAAATGTGGACACAACGGTTCTTTTTTTAGCACTGAAATACTGAATCACCACACCCAGGTATTTCGAGACACTGACATCAGTGGACTCATCCAAAAGGAGACTGAACTTCTCATCCCCCACATCTGATGTTACCCTTTTGAGAGATTAAGGAGCCAGTACTCTCCTAATCATTTCTGTGCACTTGGAAGTTTGCTGCCACAGAATCTGAAAAGGCAGCTTTGCAAGTCATACCTAAATGGTCGCATGCTAGCAGCGAACAATGCTCCGCAATGGCCATTTCTATAGTAGCTTCTGCTCTTTTGCAGTTATCCACTTTTGTAACCAACTGTGGTAATGTAGACTGCGTTGTGGGGTTGTACGGTTTTGATTTATTTATATGCGTTGCTGTAGCACAATGTTTTTTGATGTCATACATTTTTGCAAGCATATCTGATTTGCAGAATGCACAGTATGCCCAACAATCATCCCCAATTACTGGCTTCAGCCACCCTTTAAATTCAGGTAAAGACTCCCACTCTTTTCTGTACTTCTGTCTGTACATTTTTGATTGAGACATGTCGATTGATGTTGTAAGTTCTGTTCAAGATCAAACACTTTTGACCACCTATATTCATTGGGTTTGTCTCGTCGAATGCATACTACTGCTGCTGCAGTCAGCCAACAATGATTTGCAATTTGCTGCTGGCCTGCTGCTGCCTGTGCACGAGCTGAGCGCCTGCTGCTGACATCACTCACAATGCAGTTTTGCAGCCAGGCACGTGTGTTGTGACTGAGTGTGTGACACAGAAAATATATATTTTAAAGTAGCTAAATTTGTTGCAAGGTGCTGTTTGAAAAAAAAGTTGCCAGGGTACTCTGAAAAGTTGCTAAATCTAGCAACAAAATAGCTAAGTTTGCATCACTGCTCGGGAGCAGAGCAACACATTTATAGTTGAGACAAATATCAACCTCCATGTCATGTGACAAAATGGAAGCAACTAGATCTGAATGTTGATTGGACAGCATAAATTCCTGCACGTGTGGTATTCTTTCAAGTTAACACCGATTACGTAAATTACACAATTGTGGGTGATGAAATAGCATACCAAAATATTTACTTTGATAATAATAAATAGTCCTAGATAAAAAAATATATATATTATTAAACAGAAACGTCAGACATTTTGTCTTTCTTAAACATTTTAACATAACATGTGAACATTAGCTTCCGGTTTTGTGACGTCAGTGGCTTCCCACTTTTAGCGTAAAAAACAAACAAAAAAGTTGTTCATCCGACAGTCAAAATGTGCAATCATTTATACAACACAGGTTTGTAACATATTATGAGTAGTGCTACTAATTGTATTGCACTGAAAACCGTGCTTTATATATTTAACAACACAGTTGATAAGAAGGTTTGGGGTTAGAAAGAAGTTGAGATTGTTTGTGTGTGAGTAGCTAGCTAACAGTTAGCTGTGGCATGCTGGTCGAGTCCTGCAACATCCAAGTGATACACAGTCGTCCTCTGTCATAGCTCATAATTTGTAACCTTGTGATACAGCCTCTTGCAAGGACAATTGCTTGTGGCGAAACATGGTTACATAAAGCAAAACAAGGAAGCTAAGGCGGGACTTCTGGAGGTTGAGGAGTTCTACGTGCGATGTTCCTTGGACAGATTGTCTTCAGAGAGCCCTGCTTTCCACGGCGGTGACGGACCATCATGTACCCTCACCTTTCTTGAAGCAGGAAGAAAAAGCCTTGTGTGGTAACCAGCTATTGTTTGGAAGGGGAAGGTTTTCCTGTCGAACACTTGATTTGTCACATTCTCTAGTATCTATACCTGTAGAGCTAGGATTCAGTCTTTGGCCCTCAACAGCTGTTGGTTGGCTCTGTTTTTGAATTTAATTACCTCTGTCATACCTTTTTATAAACCCTGTTGTTTCTGTGTCTCTCTGAACAGGTATTGTAAAGCATGGCTGGTGTCGTGTGTGTGTTGACATCTTCAGGGATCCCGTTATCCTCTTTTGTAGTCACAGCTTGTGTAAAGCATGTCTGCAGGAAAAATGGAGACATAAGGGACCTCGGGAATGACCAGTGTGTCGGAAAATATTTAAGAAATACAATCCACTCTGTAACCTGGTCGTAAAGAACCTGTGCGACGCCTTTCTCCAGGAGAGGAGTTGGAGAGCTTCAGAGACTGCTGGGTCTGGGGTGTTCTGCAGTCTGCACAGGGAGGAGAAACTCATGCTTTTCTGTGTGGAGGGAAAACAGCTCATCTGTGTGGTATCAGACCTTGAACCTACATAAAGTTCACAACTTCTGCCTGACTGACGAAGCTGCACATGATTGTAAGGAGACAGTCAACTTCACTGGAGCCCCTAAAGAAGAAGATGATGGCCTTTGATGAAGTGAAACAGACCTGCTATAAGTCGACAGTGTATATTAAGATTGAAAGGATGAACAGAGAGATGTCATCACTTTCAGTTACAATCACAACCATAGAGGAGGAGCTGAAAGCATCTCTTTACTGCACACCTACAAGGTCACAGTGAAAATAACTGTGCAGACTACCAGACCCAAAGTTGGACTCAGGATGCTGATAGACTTGGCCAAACACCTAGGCAATCTGTCCTTCTGTGTATCAGAGAAGATGTAGGGAATAGCTAAACACAGCCCTGTGATTCTGGACCCCAACACAGCCTCCCTGTGCACTCTCACCTGTCTGGTCAGCTTGAGTTACAACCAGAGTGAAGATGATGACAAAATTCCTGCCAACCCGGAGAGGATGGATGACAATAGGATGATGCTGGGCTCTGTGGGTTTTGACTCGGGACACATTGCTGGGATGTTGAGGTTGGGGACTGGGATGTGGGAGGAATCACTGAGGCGTGCAGCAAGGAAAATTATGAGTTGTTTAAGCAAGTATGGGGTGTTGAGTATGACAGTGGTTTTGAAGCATGTTGCCCATCACAGAAACCCATTTCCCTCATAGTGAAGCATAATACCAGGAAATACAGGACACCCAGCACCCTGCCAGGCTTGGCAGGACTCAAGCCTGGGGTGGTGCAGTTCACACACAAATACAGACCGTTAATATATTAGGCTATGCTCTTGGATATACATATGTTATAATTTCCCATAGACCCTAGACCATTGTCATAGTCCTGGAGGGCCTACGTCGCTTTTTCCATAGTCAATAAATCCATTCATTCCCTTTAACTAAATGTCCATGCTGAAGCACTGCGGTTAATGATCTTTTGTTCGTTTTGACTGATAGGAAGGCCAGTGCAATGATGCGTTGTGTGGTTCTAGGTTGGCTACTGTCTGCCCTACTTCCTAACAGGCACACTACAGGACAACGTGGGATGCATACTGTACAGAAATAACTTTTGTTAGTTGGTTCCACATCAGTAAAAAAACAAGGTGGTGTTGAGTCAACCAGAGAATCTTGCCTGAACACACTAGATCTCCTAGTGCGCAATCTAAATTTATCTGGATCGTAATCACAGTTGGGGAGTAACGAGTTGGGATGGTTACTTTTCAAATGTAATCAGTTACTAGTTAACTGTCCAAAATTGTAATCCGTAACATAGTTTTTGGATTACCCAAACTCAGTAATGTAATCTGATTAATTTCCTTTTAAAATGGATTAGAATAATACAAAAATTCATTTTACCAATAAAATCAAATCACATTTTATTGGTCACATACACATGGTTACCAGATGGTAATGCGAGTGTAGCAAAATGCTTGTGCTTCTAGTTCCGACAGTGCAGTAATATCTAACAAGTAATCTAACAAATTCACAATGAATACCTTAACACAAATGGAAAGGGATATGTACATATAAATAAATGGATGAGTGATGGCCGTGCAGCATAATCCAGATGCAGTAGATGGTATAGAATACAGTATATACATATGAGATGAGTAATGTAGGTGTCATGAATGTCGTCTTGAAAATGACCGGACCAAGGTGCAGCGTTGTGAGCGTACATTTTACTTTCTTATAAATGTCACCATCAAAACAAGAAACCACAAAAACGAATGCGAAGCTGACTAGGGCTATACAGGCCACTAACAAAGACAACTACCCACAAATACAAAAGGAAAAAAGGAGGTGCCTCTGGTGCAGGGACCATTGTCTCCGACCCCGGACTGGGGACCCTCTCTGCAGACCCCGGACTGGGGACCCTCTCTGCAGGCCCCGGACTGGGGACCCTCTCTACAGGCCCCGGACTGGGGACCCTTGTCTCTGACCCCGGACTGGGGACCCTCTCTACAGGCCCCGGACTGGGGACCCTCTCTACAGGCCCCGGACTGGGGACCCTCTCTGCAGGCCCCGGACTGGGGACCCTCTCTGCAGGCCCCGGACTGGGGACCTTCTCTGCAGGCCCCGGACTGGGGACCCTCTCTGCAGGCCCCGGACTGGGGACCCTCTCTACAGGCCCCGGACTGGGGACCCTCTCTACAGGCCCCGGACTAGGGACCCTCTCTACAGACCCCGGACTGGGGACCCTCTCTGCAGACCCCGGACTGGGGACCCTCTCTGCAGACCCCGGACTGGCGACCCTCTCTACAGGCCCCGGACTGGGGACCCTCTCTGCAGGCCCCGGACTGGGGACCCTCTCTGCAGACCCCGGACTGGGGACCCTCTTTACAGACCCCGGACTGGGGACCCTCTCTGCAGACCCCGGACTGGGGACCCTATCTACAGACCCCGGACTGGGGACCCTCTCTACAGGCCCCGGACTGGGGACCCTTGTCGCCGACCCCGGACTGGGGACCCTCTCTGCAGGCCCTGGACTGGGGACCCTCTCTGCAGGCCCCGGACTGGGGACCCTCGTTGCAGGCCCCGGACTCGGAACCCTCGCCGGAGGCCCCGGACTGGGGACCGTCACCGTAGGCCCTGGACTGGGGACCCTTGTTGCAAGCCCCGGATTGGGGACCCTCGTTGCAGGCCCCGGACTGGGGACCCTCGCCGGAGGCCCCGGACTGGGGACCGTCACTGGAGGCTCTGGACTGGGGACCGTCGCTGGAGGCTCCGGACTGTGGATCAACCCTGGAGGCTTCGTGCCGTGGATCCTCACTGCAGGCTCCGGGCCATGGATCATTACTGGAGGCTTTGTGCCATGTATCATCACTGGAGGCTTCGTGCCATGGATCATCACTGGAGGCTCCGTGCCATGAATCATCACTGGAGGCTTCCTTCCATGGATCATCACTGGAGGCTTCGTGCCATGGATCATCACTGGAGGCTTCGTGCCATGGATCATCACTGGAGGCTTCAGGCCATCGATCATCACCGGTCTCACCGGACTGAGGAGATGTATGGGTGGAGCTGCCACAGGCTGGGGAGACATACTGGAGGCCTGGTACGTGGAACCGGAACAGGTCTCACCAGACTGGGGAGATGCACTGGAAGCCTGGTGTGTGGAGCAGGCACCGGATACACTGGGCTGTGGAGGCGCACTGGAGGTCTCAAGCGTAGAGCCCCACATTTTTTGGGGGAGTGGCTTCCCGGTCTTCCTTGCCAGCCTTGACCCTATGTAACGCTGGTCCCCTTGACTAGCTGCTTCCGCCCTCCTCGCTGCTTCCACCTGCTCCCACGGCAGGCGATCCTTTCCAGCCAGGATCTCCTCCCACGTCCTGGATCCCTTTCTTTCCAGAATGTCTTCCCATGTCCACTCTGCCTGCTCCTCCCGGCCACGCCGCTTGGTCCGTTTGTGGTGGGTAGTTCTGTCACGCACATCGTCCTGAAAATGACCGGACCAAGGTGCAGCGTGGTGAGTGTACATTTACTTTACTAAGAATGTCGACAACAAAACGAGCGTGAAGCTTACTAGGGCTATACAGGCCACTAACAAAGACAACTACCCACAAATACAAAAGGAAAAAAGGCTGCCTAAGTATGATTCCCAATCAGAGACAACGATAGACAGCTGTCCCTGATTGAGAACCATACCCAGCCAATACATAGAAACAGAGAACATAGAGTTTCCCACCCGAGTCACACCCTGACCAACCAAACATAGAGAATAAAAAGATCTCTACGGTCAGGGCGTGACAGTAGGATGTGTAAACATTATTAAAGTGGCGTTATTTAAAGTGACCAGTGATACCTTTATTAACTCCATTTATTACATTTATTAAAGTGGCTAGAGATTTGAGTCTGTATGTTGGCAGCAGCCACTCTATGTCAGTGATGGCTGTTCAACAGTCTGATGGCCTTGAGATAGAAGCTGTTTTTCAGTCTCTCGGTCCCAGCTTTGATGCACTGACCTTGTCTTCTGAATGATAGCGGGGTGAACAGGCAGTGGCTCAGGTGGTTGTTGTCCTTGATGATCATTTTGGCCTTCCTGTGACATTGGGTGGTGTAGGTGTCCTGGAGGGCAGGTAGTTTGCCCCCGGTGATGCGTTGTGCAGACCGCACCACCCTCTGGAGAGCCTTGCGGTTGTGGGCGGAGCAGTTGCCGTGATACAGCCCGATAGGATGCTCTCGATTGTGCATCTGTAAAATTTTGTGAGCGTTCGGTGGCAAGCCAAATTTCTTCATCCTCCTGAGGTTGAAGAGGCCCGGTTGTGCCTTCTTCACCACGCTGTCTGTGTGGGTGGACCATTTTAATTTGTCTGTGATGTGTACGCCGAGGAACTTAAAACTTTCCACCTTCTCCACTACTTTCCCGTGGATGTGGGGATGCTACCTCTGCTGTTTCCTGATGTCCACAATCATCTCTTTTGTTTTTTTGACTAGGAGTGAGAGGTTATTTTCCTGACACCACACTCCGAGGGCCCTCACCTCCTCCCTGTAGGGCGTCTCGTCATTGTTGGTAGTCAAGCCTACCACTGTAGTGTAATTTGCAATCTTGATGATTGAGTTGGAGACGTGCATGGCCACGCAATCAAGGGTGAACAGGGAGTACAGGAGAGGGCTGAGAACGCATCCTTGTGGGGCCCCAGTGTTGAGGATCAGCGGGGTGGAGATGTTGTTTCCTACCCTCACCACCTGAGGGCGGCCCGTCAGGAAGTCCAGGACCCAGTTGCACAGGGCGGGGTCGAGACCCAGGGTCTCAAGCTTAATGATGAGTTTGGAGGGTACTATGGTGTTAAATACTGTGCTTTAGTCAATGAACAGCATTCTTACATAGGTATTCCTCTTGTCTAGATGGGTTAGGGCAGTGTGCGGTGTGATGGCGATTGCGTCGTCTGTGGACCTATTGGGGTGGTAAGCAAATTGGAGTGGGTCTAGGGTGATAGTAATTTAGTTCAGTTACCTGTGCTTTTTTGCGAACAGGAACAATGCTGGCCATCTTGAAGCATGTGGGAACAGCAGACTGGGATAGGGATTGATTGAATATGTCCGTAAACACACCAGCCAGCTGGTCTGAGCATGCTCTGAAGATGCGGCTAGGGATGCCGTCTGACCCGGCAGCCTTGCGAGGGTTAACACGTTTAAATGTTTTACTCATGTTGGCCACGGTGAAGAAGAGCCCGCAGGCTTTGGTAGCGGGCCGTGTCAGAGGCACTGTATTGTCCTCAAAGCGAACAACATCTATTGCAGGATAAATCAATGTTGATGTTAGCATAGCTGGACATAAATGGATGTTGCATTTTACTTGTAGTTATGTAGGCTTCTAACCCATTGCTTTCAACTTTAATACAGATAATACGATTAGGATAATAAACCTAGTCTTGTCAAATTTCCAGTAAAGAGGAACTTTAATAATTGGAATGGTCCCCTGAGTGTGGTCAGAATTGCTCAGGCGGAAAAACTACATTAAAAGTGTGCCTTTTTCAATGCTGAGTTGAATGTCATTAAGAACTGAAGTGTCAATGTATTTCTTCCCTGCAAAACATCCTATCTGAAATTAAAAGTAATCTTAGAAGTAATAATTGACTTCTACAAAAATATCTATAATCTTATTACAATATAACATTACAGTTTGTTTTTTTGTAATCAGTTACTAGACAGGATCATGTAACAGATTACATGTAATCCATTACTCCCCAACCCTGAAATTTACTAGCCAGGTCATTTCAGATTGCGCACTAGGAGTTATAGTGTGTTCAAACAAGATTCTCTGGTTGACACAACACCACCTTGTTTTTTAAATGATGTGGAACTAACACACAAGTTATTTCACTACTTAGTTTGAATTTTGTCAGTCCTACTAATAACGAACAAATGCAATGGCTTGGTGAAAGGTGGATATTCCTCCCATTGGACATCTTCAACATCTCCAAGGGTTCCGATGACAAGGCACAAGAAAGCCAATTTGTTTGGTACGGTAGCATTTATCTGAGAAATAAGTGATCGGCGACTGATTCCCTTTTTTCTCAGTTTCTTGGCAATCTCTCACATGGAATATCCTTCATTTCATCAGAACAAGAATAGACTGACGAGTTTCAGAAGGAAGTTCTTTGTAGCCATTTTGAGCCTGTAATCGAACCCACATGCTGTTGCTCCAGATTCTCAACTAGTCTAAAGAAGGCCAGTTTTATTTCTTCTTTAATCAGGACAACATTTTTCAGCTGTGGTAACATAATGGCAAAAGGATTTTCTAACAAGCAATTATCCTTTTAAAATTATAAACTTGGATTAGCTAACACAACGTGCCATTGGAATACAGGTTGCTGATAATGGGCCTCTGCACGTCTATGTACAGTTGAAGTCGGAAGTTTTCAACCTCTCCACAAATTTCTTGTTAACAAACTATAGATTTGGCAAGTCGGTTAGGACATCTACTTTGTGCATGACACAATTCATTTTTCCAAAAATTGTTTACAGACAGATTATTTCACTTATAATTCACTGTATCACAATTCCAGTGGGTCAGAAGTTTACATACACTAAGTTGACTGTGCCTTTAAAGAGCTTGGAAAATTCCAGAAAATGATGTCATGGCTTTAGAAGCTTCTGATAGGCTAATTGACATCATTTGAATCAATTGGATGTGTACCTCTGGATGTATTTCAAAAATAATAATAAAAAAAATATTTCAAGGCCTACCTTCAAACTCAGTGCCTCTTTGCTTGACATTTTGGGAAAATCAAAAGAAATCAGCCAAGACCTCCACAAGTCTGGTTCATCCTTGGGAACAATTTCCAAACGCCTGAATGTACCACGTTCATCTGTACAAAAAATAGTACGCAAGTATAAACACCATGGGACCACGCAGCCGTCATACCGCTCAGGAATGAGACGTGTTCTGTCTCCTAGAGATGAACATGCTTTGGTGCGAAAAGTGCAAATCAATCCCAGAACAACAGCAAAGGACCTTCTGAAGATGCTGGAGGAAACAGGTACAAAAGTATCTATATCCACAGTAAAACTAGTCATATTTCAACATAACCTGAAAGGCCACTCAGCAAGGAAGAAGCCACTGCTCCAAAACTGCCATAAAAAATACAGATTACAATTTGCAACTGCACATGGGGATGAAGATTGTAATTTTGGGAGAAATGTCCTCTGGTCTGATGAAACAAAAATAGAACTGTTTGGCCATAATAACCATCATTATGTTTGGAGGAAAAAGGGGGAGGCTTGCAAGCCAAAGAACACCATCCCAACCGTGAAGCACGGAGGTGGCAGCATCATGTCGTGGGGGTGTGTTGCTGCAGGAGGGACTGGTGCACTTCACAAAATAGATGGAAGTTGAAGTTGAAGCTTGGTCGCAAATGGGTCTTCCAAATGGACATTAACCCCAAGCATACTTCCAAAGTTGTGGCAAAATGGCTTAAGGACAACAAAGTCAAGGTATTGGAGTGGCCATCACAAAGCCCTGACCTCAATACTGTAGAAGATTTGTGGGCAGAACTGAA
Source organism: Oncorhynchus mykiss (assembly GCF_013265735.2). Taxonomy (NCBI): domain Eukaryota; kingdom Metazoa; phylum Chordata; class Actinopteri; order Salmoniformes; family Salmonidae; genus Oncorhynchus; species Oncorhynchus mykiss. The sequence goes on from NC_048568.1 coordinate 32,100,443, forward strand.
AAAGTGTGTGTGAGCAAGGAGGCCTACAAACCTGACTCAGTTACACCAGCTCTGTCAGGAGGAATGGGCCAAAAATCACCCAACTTAGTGTGGGAAGCTTGTGGAAGGCTACCTGAAACGTTTGACCTAAGTTAAACAATTTAAGGCAATGCTACCAAATAATAATTGAGTGTCTGCAAACTTCTGACCCACTGGGAATGCAACCTTCTGACCCACTGGGACATTTCACATTCTTAAAATAAAGTGATGATCCTAACTGACCTAAGACAGAATTTTTTTATAATTGTACTAGGTTTAAATGTCAGGAATTGTGAAAAACTGAGTTTTTAAATGTATTTGGCTAAGGTGTATGTAAACTTCCGACTTCAACTGTAGATATTCCATTAGAAATCAGCTGTTTCCAGCTACAATAGTCATTTACAACATTAACAATGTCTACACTGTATTTATTTTTTTCCCCAATTGGTAGTTACAGTCTTGTCTCATCACTGCAACTCCCGTACGGACTCGGGAGAGGTGAAGGTTGAGGGCCATGCATCCTCCGAAACACAACCCAACCGCACTGCTTCTTGACACAATGCCAATCCAACTCGGAAGCCAGCTGCACCAATGTGTCGGAGAAAACACCATACAACTGGCGACCGTGTCAGCATGCACTGCGCCCGGCCTGCCACAGGAGTCACTAGTCCACGATGAGACAAGGATATCCCTGCCGGCCAAACCCTCCCTAACCCAGACGACGCTGGGCCAATTGTGCACCGCCCCATGTGCCTGCCGGCAGCGGCCTGAACTCGAACTCAGAATCTCTAGTGGCACAGCTAGCACTGCAATGCAGTGCCTTAGACCACTGCCCCACTCGGGAGGCCCATCTACACTGTATTTCTGATCATTTTGATGTTATTTTAATGGACAACACATTTGCTTTTTCTAAAACAAGGACATTTCTAAGTGACCCAAACTTTTGAACCACACTTCCAAATGGATGAGGTGAGTGTCATGTCTTAATTGTGGCCATATTGTGGCCCTTTATACAATAATACAACCGGTTCTTTCAATTATTGTATTTATTTTTCATTAGGACACTGCATCTTTGAAATGAGCTCAATCCTGTTCAGAGACCGTACTACCAACCAACACCAGAGACCCTCACCCCAGCAGAAACCACTGTTCCCAACCCTAACCAGACCACCCCTCAGAGCGCCATAGGGGAGATTCGAATCAGTTCCACATCACTAGGAATTAAAACATCATGAATACAATGATTCCCAGTATGTCAGCCCATTGGGTCTGAGTAAATATACTTGGAGCTCTTTGAGTGCCCCTGAGCAAAACGTCTGGTTAAATCTGGATCTAGACTCTGCTGTCTGCTGAGGGTCAGGGTGGCAGGTAGCCTAGCGGTTAGGAGCATTTGGCCAGTGAACGAAAGGCCACTGGTTCAATGTGCCCTTGAGCAAAGTACATAACCCTAATTCCTTGAGCAAAATACATAACCCTAATTCCTTGAGCAAAGTACATAACCCTAATTCCTTGAGCAAAGTACATAACCCTAATTCCTTGAGCAAAGTACATAACCCTAATTCCTTGAGCAAAGTACATAACCCTAATTCCTTGAGCAAAGTACATAACCCTAATTGCTCTGAATAAGAGCGTCTACTAAGTGACTCAAATATAAATGTATAATATGTGGACCTGGATGGAGAAGTCTGCTGAGGAGCAGACTACACAGCAAGGGGTCTACACATTATCAATACTGGACTCAAACGAGGAGGATGCGCACAGTTACATCCTGAACAAGGAAGATGCCAGCCATCAGTCAGTATGTTCTGATCAACACTAGGGCTGGGAATTGCCAGGGACCTCACGGTGCCAGTATGATATGTATTGTGATTATCATGATTCTATATGTATTGCGATTCAATACTGTGATTTTTTTGCGATTCGATGTTCCAAACATTTTGCTCAGCGTATTTCTGCTGCAGAGGGACAAAGAGAGCCATAAGAAAACAAGTTTTGAACAGGTATGTAAATAATTGCTGAAAACAAATTGTCTCCCTAATTGAAAAGACGACGGAGAACAAGCTATGAAGGAAGAATACAGGAGTTTTGGTGCAGGTACAGCCAACTACTGCAAAAATAATATTGCGATACTGTCAAAACGATACATAATCAAAAATGATATTTTTTCCCCCCATCATTAATCAGCACTAAGGAGTAGTATCAGGGATAGAGCTGACAGCGAGCAGCTTGCAGACAAACCCACAGTTGGTATTAGATCTGAATCAGAGGTGATAGAAGACAGTGAATCTGAATGTGAGCCCCAGTTTATAGAGTCGTCAGTCACCCTGAGGAATGGTGCTGTAGAGCTGGAAGGAGAGGAGGGAGCCCAGTCTTAAAACAAGAACACTGGGCTGTATTCAGGAGAGCATGAACAGCACAGTGGCAAAGAACAGTAATATTTTAAGGGAGAAGATAACTTAGAACAGGAGGAAGTAAACGAGGAGGAGAAGAAAGAACAGGAGGAGGAGGTCAGGAAACACTCACAGTCCCCGGACAGGGGAGGCTGGAGTTCAGGATGGAGGAGAGTGTGACAGAGGAGATGTTAACAGAGGTTAGAAAGACGTTGGTTGTGAAGGAAGAGGTGAGTACAGAGGACTTTGGAGAGGAGGAGAATAAGGAGGGGAAATAAGATGGAATTTGAGAGGGAGGACGAGGGTATAGAGGGAGATTATCTCAGGGAGATCACTGGAAGAGATTGTACAGGACAGTGACAAGGAGCGGGTTAGAGATAAAGAAGTGACAGCAGGAGAAAATTTTGAAGAGGAGGAGGAAGAGGAAAAATAAAAGTATGGGGTAGTGAAGGAAATGGTCTCAGTCCCTCATCTGGAGAGGGCAGAGTTCACGACAGAGGAGGAAGATGGAGTAGAGTTAGATGGTGCCAGAGAAATGGTAGAGATTTTAGGGAGGATGGTTGTGTAGGAACAAACAGCTATGGTAGAGATTACAGAGAGGATGGTTGTGGAGGAACAAACAGCTATGGTAGAGATTACAGAGAGGATGGTTTTGGAGGAACAAACAGCTATGGTAGAGATTATAGAGAGGATGGTTGTGGAGGAACAAACAGCTATGGTAGAGATTACAGAGAGGATGGTTGTGGAGGAACAAACAGCTATGGTAGAGATTACAGAGAGGATGGTTGTGGAGGAACAAACAGCTATGGTAGAGATTACAGAGAGGATGGTTGTGGAGGAACAAACAGCTATGGTAGAGATTACAGAGAGGATGGTTGTGGAGGAACAAACAGCTATGGTAGAGATTACAGAGAGGATGGTTGTGGAGGAACAAACAGCTATGGTAGAGATTACAGAGAGGATGGTTGTGGAGGAACAAACAGCTATGGTAGAGATTACAGAGAGGATGGTTGTGGAGGAACAAACAGCTATGGTAGAGATTACAGAGAGGATGGTTGTGGAGGAACAAACAGCTATGGTAGAGATTACAGAGAGGATGGTTGTGGAGGAACAAACAGCTATGGTAGAGATTACAGAGAGGATGGTTGTGGAGGAACAAACAGCTATGGTAGAGATTACAGAGAGGATGGTTGTGGAGGAACAAACAGCTATGGTAGAGATTACAGAGAGGATGGTTGTGGAGGAACAAACAGCTATGGTAGAGATTATAGAGAGGATGGTTGTGGAGGAACAAACAGCTATGGTAGAGATTACAGAGAGGATGGTTGTGGAGGAACAAACAGGTATGGTAGAGATTACAGAGAGGATGGTTGTGGAGGAACAAACAGCTATGGTAGAGATTACAGAGAGGATGGTTGTGGAGGAACAAACAGCTATGGTAGAGATTACAGAGAGGATGGTTGTGGAGGAACAAACAGCTATGGAGGAAGAAGTAAATGCAGATGAAGACTTAGAAGAGAAGAGGAGGATGAGGTTGTGAAAGGGAGAAAGTAGGATGAAGTTGTGAACGAGGAGGAGAAAGAGGCCGAGAAAGAAGAAAAAGTTGTGAAGGAGGAGAAAGATGAGAAAAAGGAGGCTGAGGTTATGCTGGAGGAAATGAAAGAGACAGAAGAGGGGGAAGTTGTAAAGGAGAAGGAGGCTACAGAGGGAGTCCATCTCAGGGAGGACACACATGGAGACAGTATGGAGGATTTGGACACACATCCTTCTCATCAACAAAGTGACTTCACTCTTTCAGAAAAATAGATTTCTGCAAACAGTGAAAATTCACTGGCATCATGTTATGTTAATCTACAGTGAATATTCTTTACTCTGAACATTACAGAAACACTTGCAATTGTCTCAGGGAGTTGCCTTCAGTCAATTCTAGGTTAATTAAATCAAACTTTATTTATAGAAGTCACGATCGTTGTATGGAGTAGACCAAAGCGTAGCGTGGTGTGAATCCATTATTTTATTGAATGACAAAAAAAAACCATGACGACGACCACTTAGAGATACGAAAAAAACATGCCACCGCGTGCAGACACAGGCAACTACACATAGACAATAACCCACAAACCACAATACAAAACAGGCTACCTAAATATGGTTCCCAATCAGAGACAACGACAAACACCTGCCACTGATTGAGAACCATATCAGGCCAAAACACATAGAAACAGACTAACTAGACATGCAACATAGAATGCCCACTCATATCACACCCTGACCAAACAAAACATAGAAACAAACAACTCAAATAATGGTCAGAATGTGACAATAGAGCACATTTCTTATAGAATATGCATTACAAAGTGCTCAACAAATAAAAAAATACCAGATGAGAAAGATAAATACGAAATGTTTTCTAAAAAGAGACAAATTAAAATAGTAAAACAATAAACAGTGGACCTGAGAGACTAATGCTTAAAATAAATGGTATGAATAAAAAGCACCCTAAAAGCTTGGCCAATAAGGTGTCTTAAAATTTTTCTTAAAAATGGTTACAGTTTCCGAGGCCCTCAGATTCTCCAGCAGGCTGTTCAAAAGGCAGAGAGGCTGAAGAAATTTGACTTGGTCCCTAAGACCCTCACAACCTTCTACAGATGCACAATTGAGAGCATCCTGTCAGGCTATATCACCACCTGGTACTGCAACTGCACCGGCTTCAACCGCAGGGCTCTCCAGAGGTTGGTGCGGTCAGCCCAATGCATCACTGGGAACACCTACAGCAATCAATGTCACAGGAAGGCCAAAAATATTATCAAGGACATCATCCACGGCCTGTTCAAGGCTATCATCCAGAATGCAAGGTCAGTACAGGTGCGTCAAAGCTGGGTCCATCGTTATCCAACTACCACCCAGTTACTCAACCCTGCACCTTAGAGGCTGCTGCCCTAGACATGGAATCACTGGTCACTTTAATAATGGAACACTAGTCACTTCAATAATGTTTACATACTGCTTTACTCATTTCATATATATATATATATATATACATTTCATATATATATATATATATATATATATATATATATATATATATATATATATATATATATACATTTCATATATATATATATATATATATATATATATATATATACACTGTATTCTACTGTAGTTTAGTCAATGCCACTACAACATTGCTCGTCCTAATATTTATATATTTCTTAATTCCATTATTTTACTTTTAGATGTTTATATTGTTGTGAATTGTTAGATACTACTGCACTGTTAGAGCTAGGAACACAAGCATTTCGCTACACCCGCCTGGTCTTTTAGTGATGGTGTTATTTCTGGGACTGTGGCGCCACCTTGTGGATGTAATGACATCGGCGATGGAGCTGCTGCTGATGCTGCGGTCTCTTAATCCATCCCATCTGAACTTCTGCAGTTTCTTCTACAGACACCTCAGACTCAAATAACTTACTGTTATACCTGTACTATGAACTCAGAAACTGAAACTGTTTCAGGTACATGTATATGAACTCAAAAACCAACAGAGCTGTCTCTAGTCTAGACCTCTTAATAAAATGAGTTTCAACAAAGCAACCACAGTCCAACGGAATCAGGTCTATTACACCAGTATATTATTAGCCACAAGATGGCAACACAAGACCAGGTAAGTAGTTTGCTAGTGTATCTCAGATTAGTTCCAATGCCGTAAACCTGGTTACAAACAGACTGCCAGACAGGTAATTAGCATGGGTATCATTGTGAGTTCATGCAAGCAGTGATTAATGAGCACATTGACATTTCAACAGACACACTAGCAGTAACAAGCTCTGTCACAAGCTGCACACATATTCACATAATGAGCTGAACTTTAGGGATTAATTACAAATGAAATGCATTTTATCTGTGAAATCAGGTGTTATTTTGATTATTTCATTAACTTTATATATTCTGTAAACATTACAACTTTAAGCACCCCTTTGACTGTGAAAATTAAAAAACTGGGTAAATATTCTATTGTCCTCACTTAATTAAAATACAGTAACAGATGTCATTTTTACTTTGCATAAACGCAGATTTCTTTGGCTGAGAGTTTGTGTAACATTAGTTACACACATAAACCACTGATGTGACTGTTACTTTAAACTCTGTGTGTGAGCAGCACAGCAGGCAGGGATCATGAGAAGGGGCCACGTCCGGAGTGCACCCTCTCTCTGCTACTCACCCACCACCATGTGTCCCTGGGTCTTTTGTTCCTAGAACCAAGCTACGTGCAGTTTGTTCAACGTCAGCCTGTGGGTCAATGACTGGTCAGAGAGATCAATACATTTCAACATCCACCCAGTCAGCCAACGCTTGAAAACAACAACCAGAGACTGGAGTTTGAACAGAGTTACGTATATGAATGAGAGCTCACGCGGACCTCTGTGGATCGGCCAGGCAAGACATTGATGAATAGATTAGAATGCACTACATGACCAAAGGTATCTGGACACCTGCTCATCTAACATCTCATTCCAAAATCATGGGCATTAATATGGAGTTGCTTCCCCCTTTGATGCTATAACAGCCTCCACTATTCTGGGAAGGCTTTCCACTAGATGTTGGAACATTGCTGCGGGGACTTGCATTCATTTAGCCAAAATAGCATTAGCGAGGTTGTGCACTGATGTTGGACGATGAGACCTGGCTCGCAGTCGTCCTTTCAATTCATCCCAAAGGTGTTCGATGGGGTTAAGGTCAGGGCTCTGTGCAGGCCAGTCAAGTTCTTCTACAAGAACTCCGACAAACCATTTCTTAATGGACCTAACTTTGTGCATGGGGGCATTTTCATGTTGAAACAGGAAAGGACCTTCCTAAAACTGTTGCCACAAGTTAGAAGCACAGAATCGTTTGAATGTCATTGTATACTGTAGCATTAAGATTTCCCTTCACTGGAACTAAGGGACCTAGGCCAAACCATGAACAACAGCCCCAGACCATGTATCTTCCTCCAGGATAAACATTACAGTTGGCACTATGCATTGGAGCAGGTGGCATTCTCCTGGCATTCACCAAACCCAGAGTTGTTTGTCGGAATGCCAGATAGTGAAGTGTAATTCATCACTCCAGAAAACGCGTTTCCACTGCTCCAGAGTCCATTGGCGGCGAGCTTTACACCACTCCAGCCGATGCTTAGTCTTGTGTCTTGTGGGAGGCTTTTCGGACATGGAAACCCATTTCATGAGCCTCCTGACGAACAGTTCTTGTGCTGACGTTGCTTCCAGAGGCAGTTTGGAACCGGTAGTGAGCGATTTGCATGGCTGTGTGCTCAATTTTATACATCTGTCAGCAACATGTGTGGCAGAAGTTAAAGGGGTGTCCTCATAATTTTGTATATATAGTGTAGGTGTTAGTAATGAATAGCATAACATGGCTAACAGCGCTAGCTGGGCTCTCAGGACTACTATCCGTTGCCATGACAGCACTTCCAGAAGACCCTCCCAGAGGTGGCGAAGAGAGAGGAGGACCAGGGCACCAGGCAGGGCAACTGCAGCAGCTGTAAACATTGGCCATCAACCCTGCCCTTCAGCCCCTACCATGACCTGGCCAGCAGCTGGCCACCTTGGCCCTCAACCCTGCCCTTCAGTCCCTACCATGACCTGGCCAGCAGCTGGACACCTTGGCCCTCAACCCTGCCCTTCAGCCCCTACCATGACCTGGCCAGCAGCTGGCCACCTTGGCCCTCAACCCTGCCCTTCAGCCCCTACCATGACCTGGTCAGCAGCTGGACACCTTGGCCCTCAACCCTGCCCTTCAGCCCCTACCATGACCTGGCCAGCAGCTGGACACCTTGGCCCTCAACCCTGCCCTTCAGCCCCTACCATGACCTGGCCAGCAGCTGGACACCTTGGCCCTCAACCCTGCCCTTCAGCCCCTACCATGACCTGGCCAGCAGCTGGACACCTTGGCCCTCAACCCTGCCCTTCAGCCCCTACCATGACCTGGCCAGCAGCTGGACACCTTGGCCCTCAACCCTGCCCTTCAGCCCCTACCATGACCTGGCCAGCAGCTGGCCACCTTGGCCCTCAACCCTGCCCTTCAGCCCCTACCATGACCTGGCCAGCAGCTGGATACCTTGGCCCTCAACCCCGCCCTTCAGCCCCTACCATGACCTGGCCAGCATCCGGCCCGGCCACAGCCTGGGCCTGGTCTCGGCCCTTGGTCTCCTCTTGACGGTCTCTGGCACTCTCACTCCGACTGAGCTGCTCACTGTCATGGGACTGGGGAACGTAACCGAGGAGCGGGTGGTGGCTACCCTGTCTACAGTGCATTTGCATCTGCCTACAGGTAAGTCGGAGCATCCATTCTACAGGTGTCACACCATCAACAGGCGTTTCCACGTGCACCTGTCGTCGACCGTGGAGGTCACCATGACGTACGATACTACCTGTCTGGGGGAGGCCTGGTGGAGGGAAGCCAGCCTAGGGGAGGCATGGTGGAGGGGGCCGTGCCGGGCTTTCCTTCCACTTCACCGGGCTTCCCTCAGACTGGCTTCCCTCATTCTGCTGCCCAAGGGAGAGGTTCAGCCCCTGGAGGAGCCTCTCTCCACAACCAGGATGGTCTTCTGGCTTTCAAACCTCAAACATGGGTACACTGGCCTCGACTCACCTCAAGGGAGGGAGGGAGGGTTTGGGTGTTTGTTTGAGTGTGTGGGTGGATGGGTGTGTGTGTGGGCAGGTGGGTGGATTTGCATTTGTGTGTGTGTGCGTACGTACATGCATATGTGCATGTCTAGGTTTGCATTATGTGTGTGCGTGGATGTGTGTGTATATTGATGGTGCAATGTGCTGAGTGACCTTTTCCACAGGGCCACACGTGTTGTGGCGACAGCTAGTCTTACTGGGGTCCGACATGTAACAAAAAATACAGTACAGTCCAAAGACTACAATTTACAACGCTTTTAAAACATTAACATGTCGTGTTTGTGTGCATCTATCAGTTACACAAACAGTGCCTTGCGAAAGTATTCGGCCCCCTTGAACTTTGCGACCTTTTGCCACATTTCAGGCTTCAAACATAAAGATATAAAACTGTATTTTTTTGTGAAGAATCAACAACAAGTGGGACACAATCATGAAGTGGAACAACATTTATTGGATATTTCAAACTTTTTTAACAAAACAAAAACTGAAAAATTGGGCGTGCAAAATTATTCAGCCCCCTTAAGTTAATACTTTGTAGCGCCACCTTTTCCTGCGATTACAGCTGTAAGTCGCTTGGGGTATGTCTCTATCAGTTTTGCACATCGAGAGACTGACATTTTTTCCCATTCCTCCTTGCAAAACAGCTCGAGCTCAGTGAGGTTGGATGGAGAGCATTTGTGAACAGCAGTTTTCAGTTCTTTCCACAGATTCTTGATTGGATTCAGGTCTGGACTTTGACTTGGCCATTCTAACACCTGGATATGTTTATTTTTCAACCATTCCATTGTAGATTTTGCTTTATGTTTTGGATCATTGTCTTGTTGGAAGACAAATCTCCGTCCCAGTCTCAGGTCTTTTGCAGACTCCATCAGGTTTTCTTCCAGAATGGTCCTGTATTTGGCTCCATCCATCTTCCCATCAATTTTAACCATCTTCCCTGTCCCTGCTGAAGAAAAGCAGGCCCAAACCATGATGCTGCCACCACCATGTTTGACAGTGGGGATGGTGTGTTCAGGGTGATGAGCTGTGTTGCTTTTACGCCAAACATAACATTTTGTATTGTTGCCAAAAAGTTCAATTTTGGTTTCATCTGACCAGAGCACCTTCTTCCACATGTTTGGTGTGTCTGCCAGGTGGCTTGTGGCAAACTTTAAACTACACTTTTTATGGATATCTTTAAGAAATGGCTTTCTTCTTGCCACTCTTCCATAAAGGCCAGGTTTGTGCAATATACGACTGATTGTTGTCCTATGGACAGAGTCTCCCACCTCAGCTGTAGATCTCTGCAGTTCATCCAGAGTGATCATGGGCCTCTTGGCTGCATCTCTGATCAGTCTTCTCCTTGTATGAGCTGAAAGTTTAGAGGGACGGCCAGGTCTTGGTAGATTTGCAGTGGTCTGATACTCCTTCCATTTCAATATTATCGCTTGCACAGTGCTCCTTGGGATGTTAAAAGCTTGGGAAATCTTTTTGTATCCAAATCCGGCTTTAAACTTCTTCACAACAGTATCTCGGACCTGCCTGGTGTGTTCCTTGTTCTTCATGATGCTCTCTGCGCTTTTAACGGACCTCTGAGACTATCACAGGGCAGGTGCATTTATACGGAGACTTGATTACACACAGGTGGATTGTATTTATCATCATTAGTCATTTAGGTCAACATTGGATCATTCAGAAATCCTCACTGAACTTCTGGAGAGAGTTTGCTGCACTGAAAGTAAAGGGGCTGAATAATTTTGCACGCCCAATTTTTCAGTTTTTGATTTGTTAAAAAAGTTTGAAATATCCAATAAATGTCGTTCCACTTCATGATTGTGTCCCAGTTGTTGTTGATTCTTCACAAAAAAATACAGTTTTATATCTTTATGTTTGAAGCCTGAAATGTGGCAAAAGGTCGCAAAGTTCAAGGGGGCCGAATACTTTCGCAAGGCACTGTACATGTCAGTACATACACACAAGTAGGTCACATGGGGGAGAGGTGTTGTGCCGTGAGGTGTTGGGCCGTGAGGTGTTGTGTCGTGAGGTGTTGCTTTATTTGTTTTTTTAAAACCAGTTTTTCTATTCACTTGCGATATATAAGATGGAAGGGAGTTCCATGCACTCATGGCTCTGTATAATACTGTATATAAGATGGAAGGGAGTTCCATGCACTCTAATGGTTCTGTATAATACTGTATATAAGATGGAAGGGAGTTCCATGCACTCATGGCTCTGTATAATACTGTATATAAGATGGAAGGGAGTTCCATGCACTCATGGCTCTGTATAATACTGTATATAAGATGGAAGGGAGTTCCATGCACTCATGGCTCTGTATAATACTGTATATAAGATGGAAGGGAGTTCCATGCACTCATGGCTCTGTATAATACTGTATATAAGATGGAAGGGAGTTCCATGCACTCATGTCTCTGTATAATACTGTATATAAGATGGAAGGGAGTTCCATGCACTCATGGCTCTGTATAATACTGTATATAAGATGGAAGGGAGTTCCATGCACTCATGGCTCTGTATAATACTTCCTTGAATTTCTTCTGGAAAAAATAGAAAAGAGTACAAGGCCTAGAGAGCTCTCCCACACTAACTTTAAAAAATTCAAACTTGCAATGCTTTTATTTCATTATTTGTTTTTGTATACATGACTATGGTGGCTCACTGTTCGTTGTTGGCATTTCATGTCTAAGTTTGACCACTTTGCCAATCAAATCAAATCAATTATTTATTTGTCACATGCGCTGAATACAACGAGTGTTGACCTTACCGTGAAATGCTTACTTGCAAGCCCTTTACCAACAGTGCAGTTCAAGAAGAGTTAAGAACATATTTACCAAATAAACTGCTCCGTTTATACAGAGCCAAAGTAAAAACGAATAAAAAGTAACACAATAAAATAATAGTAACTAGGCTATATACAGGGGGTACAGGTACTGAGTCAGTGTGCAGGGTTACAGGTTAGTTGAGGAAATTTGTACATGTAGGTGGGGATGAAGTGACTATGCATAGATAATAAACAGCCAGTAGCAGCAGTGTACAAAACAAATGGAGGGGGGTTGTCAATGTAAGTAGTCTGGTGGCCATTTGCTTAATTGTTCAGCAGTCTTATGGCTTGGGGGTAGAAGCTGTTAAGGAGCCTTTTGGTCCTGAACTTGGCGCTCCGGTACCGCTTGCCGTGTGGTAGCAGAGAAAACAGATTATGACTTAGGTGACTGGAGTCTCTGACGATTTTATGTGCTTTCCTCTGACACCGCCTATTATATAGGTCCTTGATTGCAGGAAGCTTGGCCCCAGTGATGTACTGGGTCGTAGGCACTACCCTCTGTAGCGCCTTACGGTCAGATGCAGAGCAGTTGCCAATGAAGTAATCAAATAAAATAATTGGCAACATCAAATGGTTTTGTGATGAATAAGCCATCTTATTCAATGAAAGATGGATTTGAATTTGTCTTTCTGCCCATAATTGAATTTAAAGTTTTTTTTGTATCATTCTTTATATCATTAATCTTGGCTTCATATTACAGGTTATTCTTCTTTTTGTTGAGTTAAGTTACATCATTTCTCAATTTGCAGGAAGTTAGCCAGTCAGATTGTCACGACTTCCGCCGAAGTTGGTCCCTCTCCTTGTTCGGGCGGCGTTCGGCGGTTTTCTAGCCATCGCTGATCCTCTTTTAATTTTCCTTTGGTTTTGTCTTGTCTTGTATCACACCTGGTTCAAATCCCATCAATTACATGTTGTGTATTTAACCCTCTGTTCCCCCTCATGTCCTTGTCAGTGATTGTTTGTTTGTAAGCTATGTGCAAGTTATTTTCTGGTGTGCAACGGGTTTTGTATCCACTTGTATTATTTTGTATATTTTGGTTTTCAGAGTTTTTGAGCACTTATTAAACTGCTCCGTTTATACCAAGTTCGATCTCCTGTGCCTGACTTCCCTGCCACCAGCACGCACCCCCTTACACAGATGTGCAGCCAGACTTATTAGCCTCTCCTGTTGCCTCATCTCTTTCAACCATACCGTTTTTCAATTCCTCATCAATCCATGGTGCCTTAACAGTTCTAACAGGTAAATAAATTCATCAAGTGCAGTGTCTGGATGCTCCTTATTAACCACATCAGACAAACAAATATTTTAACATCACCCAAATAAGAGTCACAGCAAAACATTATGTATGATCTCTTCTACACTATTTTAGGCCCAGCTTTTGGAACTTCTGCTTTCCTGGATATAGCCACTATATTGTGATCACTGCATCCAATGGGTACGGATACAGCTTTAGAACAAAGTTCTACAGTATTAGTAAAAATGTGATCGATACATGTGGATGAGCTTGTTCCTGTAGTGTTTGTAAACACCCTGGCAGGTTGATTAACAACCTGAACAAGATTACAGGCACTGGTTACAGTGAGAAGCTTTCTCTTGAGCGGACAGCTTGATGACAACCAGTCAATATTCAGGTCCTCAAGAAAGTAGACCTCTCTGTTTACATCACATACACGCATTTCACACATATTATTTAGATACCGACTGTTAGCACTTGGTGGTCTATAGCAACACCCCAAAAGAAAAGGCTTTAGATGTGCCAGGTGAACCTGCAACCACACATCAAAACACTTGACATTAGATATTCTCTAAGCATTACAAAGATATGGCTCATAATATATACAGCAACACCTCCCCCATAAGCATTCCTGTCTCTTCTATAGATGTTATATCCTTGTATTGCTACTCCTGTATCACCAAATGAATTATCTGTGAATCTCAGAAATGGCTAATATATTCATGTTATCTGATGTTAGCAAGTTATTGATTTGATGGAAAGGAGCAAATAAAGCAAGAGAAGAAAATGCATTCAGCAGTGCATTGGTCAGTTGGTGTGAGAGTGTGCTGCGGGGTTGAAGCTAGGGACCTATAGGCTTTGCTCTCTCATCCCTTCCAGGCTTTTGGGAGGTAGGGAGGGTGGACAATGAGCCTGTCATAGCAGATGTAAGCAATGTCCCCACATGCTCTGGCAGCTTTCATGTCTGGGACAAGATTTTTCCTCTTCTGGCGCATAGCTTCAGGTCCTCGTTGAGGAAGATATATAGTTATTGGCTCCACCGCAGTCTCCCTGTGGTCCACATTCAGTTTCTCTGAGATCATTTCCCTCACTTTGTCCTCAGACTCCGTCCAGGTCTCATGCGGAGATTCTGCAATTCCGTCCACAACCATGTTGTTCCGCCTTGATTGTCCCCCGAGATAATCTGATTTCTCTGTCATTGTAATCATGGATTCACATACAGAACTGATATCCTCTCTCAAAGACACACAGATTGCTCTTACCTTGCTGTTCTCCTATTTAAACTCCTTGAGCTGACCATGGGAGAACTGCAAACTGTTCTTTAGGTTCTGGACCTCTCTGGTCAGGTCGTCCATTATTGTATTTGTTGACTCCACCAGTATTTGGACTAAACACTTTAAGCTATTTTCTTGTTGTTCTATCCAAGCTGATTTGCAAGGATCAGGGGGGCTTGGGTTAGTCAGGGGAGCAAAGCTGTTGGCAATTGTAGGGGTAGCCAGGTGGAAAGCATGGCCAGCCGTAGAAAAATGCTTGAAATTCTCAATTATTGTAGATTTATCAGTGGTGACAGTATTTCCTAGCCTCAGTGCAGTGGGCTGGGAGGAGGTGCTCTTATTCTCCATAGACTTTACAGTGCCCCAAAACATTTTGGAATTGGTGCTACAGGATGCATATGTCTGTTTGAAAAGCTAGGCTTAACTTTCATAACTGACTGTGTATATTGGTTCCTGACTTCCCTGAAAAGTTGCGTAACGCAGGGGCTATTCAATGTTAATGCAGTACGCCACAGGATATTTTTGTGCTGGTCAAGGTCAGTCAAGTCTGGAGTGAACCAAGGGCTATATCTGTTCTTAGTTCAAATTTTTTTTGAATGGGGCATGCTTATTTAAGATGGTCACTGAAGTGTGTTAGGTAGTGTTTGACAGTGATGAGGGGTGGTTGTTTGACCACGGGCCCCTTACGGACGCAGGCAATGAGGCAGTGATCGCTGAGATCGTGGTTGAAGACAGCAGAAGTGTATTTAGAAGGCATGTTGGTCAGGATGATATCTATGAGGGTGCCCATGTTTATGGATTTAGGGTTGTACCTGGTAGGTTCCTTGATAATTTGTGTGAGTTTGAGGGCATCTAGCTTAGATTGTAGGATGGCCGGGGTGCTAAACATATCCCAGTTTAAGTCACCTAACAGTACGAACTCTGAAGATAGATGGGGGGCAATCAATTCACATGTGGTGTCCAGGGCATGGCTAGGGGCTGAGGTGGGTCTATAAAAAGCAGCAACAGTGACAGACTTATTTCTGGAAAAGTGGATTTTTAAAAGTAGAAGCTCAAACTGTTTAGTCACAGACTTGGATAGTATGACAGAACTCTGCAGGCTATCTCTGCAGTAGATTGCAACTCCGCCCTCTTTGGCAGTTCTATCTTGATGGAAAATGTTGCAGTATGGGATAGAAATTTCTTAATTTTTGGTGGCCTTCCTAAGCTAGGATTCAGACATGGCTAGGACATCAGGTTTGGCAGAGTGTGCTAAAGCAGAGAATAAAACAAATTAGGGAGGAGGCTTCTGATGTTAACATGAATGAAACCAAGGCCTTTTATGGTTACAGAAGTAAACAAATGAGAGCGCCTGGGGAATAGGTGTGATGCTGGGGACTACAGGGCCTGGGGTTAACCTCTAAATCACCAGAGGAACAGAGGAGGAGTAGGATAAGGGTACGGCTAAAGGCTAAAAGAACTGGTCGTCTAGTGATTTGGGAACAGAGAATAAAAGGGGCAGATTTCTGGGCGTGGTAAAATGGATTCAGGGCATAATGTACAGACAAGGGTATAGTAAGATGTGAGTACAGCGGGGGTAAACCTAGGCATTGAGTGACAATGAGAGAGCTTGCATCTCTGGAGACACCAGCTAAGCCAGGTGAGGTCTCCCCATGTGTGGGATGTGTGACAAAAGATCTAAGGCAATAACTAACCGAAAAAGCAGAAGACAAGGCATATTGACATTAGAGAGAGGCATGTGTAGCCGAGTGATCATAGGGTCCAATGAGCAGCAATAGGTGAGTCCAGGAGCCGTTGTGTAGTCACTACTATGCTAGGCGAGCGGGAAGCACGGCGTTCAGAAAGCTAGCGGGCCAGAGCTAGCAGATGGGTCTTCGGTGACAAGGCAACAGAAAAGCCTTTTGAAACCACATCGGACGATTACGTCGGCAGAGTGTGATGGATCAGCGGGGCTCCGTGCCGGCAATAAAGTGTCCAGGCCAATTGGCAAAAGAGGTATTGTAGCCCATGAATTAGAAGTTATACCTCTTTGGCTAGCCGGGAGATGGGCCTAACTTGAGGCTAGCTCAAGGCTAACTGGCGATTGCTTTGGGACAGAGGCGTTACCCAGCGGTGGCCACTGAATTGCAGCTAGCTAGCTGCAATGATCCAATGTAATAGCCCAGAGCCTGCGGCAGGAATCCGGTGATGTGGTGGAGAAAAGCAGTCCGATATAGCGCTGTGTAGACTAGTAGGTTTTGACCGAGCTAAAGCTGGCTGGTGACCGAGCTAAAGGTGAAGACCGCTAGCCGTGGCTAACAATGACTTCCAGCTAGTAGCTAGTTAGCTGGCTAGCTTCTGATGGGGGTTCCAGTTATAAAGTGTAAAAATAGCAGATCCGTACCACATTGGGTGAGGTGGGTTGCAGGAAAGTATATTTAGATCGTAGGTGGAAAGTGAGATTAAAATCTGTACGAAAAAACGATGAGACCGACTATTTACATGGGACAAGACAGGACAAGACAAACACACGTCCGGACTGCTACGCCATCTTGGATTTCCGGGAGTACCTCAAGGCTCGATCCTAGGCCCCACTCTCTTCCCAATTTACATCAACAACACAGCTCAGGCAGTAGGAAGCTCTCTCCTCCATTTATATGCAGATGATACAGTGTTATACTCAGCTGGCCCCTCCCCAGATTTTGTGTTAAACAATCTACAACAATGCTTTCTTAGTGTCCAACAAGCTTTCTCTGTCCTTAACCTTGTTCTGAACACCTCCAAAACACAGGTCATGTGGTTCGGTAAGAAGTATGCCCCTCTCCCCACAGGTGTGATTACTACCTCTGAGGGTTTAGAGAATGGCTGGGAGAATGGCTGGATGGTACACTGTCCTTCTGTCAGCACATATCCAAGCTGCAGGCTAAGGTTTAAACTAACGTAATCGCTCCTCTTTCACCCCAGCTGCCAAACTAACCCTGATTCAGATGACCATCCTACCCATGCTAGATTACGGTGACATAATTTATAGACTGGCATGTAAGGGTGCTTTTGAGCGGCTAGATGTTCTTTACCATTCGGCCTTCAGATTTTTCACCAATGCTCCTTATAGGACACATCACTGCACTCTATACTCCTCTGTAAACTGGTCATCTCTGTATACCCGACGCAAGACCCACTGGTTGATGCTTAATTATTAAACCCTCCTAGGTCTCACTCCCCCCTATCTGAGATATCTACTGCAACCCTCATCCTCCACATACAACACCTGTTCTGACAGTCACATTCTGTTAAAGGTCCCCAAAGCACACACATCCCTGAGTCGCTCCTATTTTTCCAGTTTGCTAGCAACTGGAACGAACTTAAAACCCCCCACTAAAACTCAACAGTTTTATCTCCATTTCTACATTCAAAGACTCAATCATGGACACTCTAACTGACACTTGTTGCTGCTTAGCTTGATGTATTGTTGTCTCTGGATTTTTGCCCTTCATGCTGTTTTCTGTGCCTAACAATGTTTGTACCATGTTTGTGCTGCTACTATGTTGTGCTGCTACCGCGTTGTTGTCATGTTGTGTTGGTACCATACTGTGTTGTCATGTGTTGCTGCCATGTTGCGTTGTTGTCTTAGGTCTCTCTTTATGTAGTGTTGTGGTGCCTCTCTTTTCATGATGTGTGTTTTGTCCAACTATTTTTTTCCCCCCAGCAGGCCTTTTGCCTCTTGGTAGGCTGTCATTGTAAATACGAATTTGTTTTTAATTGACTTGCCTAGTTAAATACAATAAATAAATTTTCTCTTTATTTCTTTAAATGTCGCCAACAATAAACAATCCCCCCAAAAAACGACAGTGACGCTTACTAGGGCTATACAGGCCACTAACAAAGACAACAACCCACAACTAAGGTGGAAAAACAGGCTGCCTAAGTATGATTCCCAATCAGAGACAACGATAGACAGCTGTCCCTGATTGAGAACCATACCCGGCCAAAACATAGAAACAGAAAACATAGAAATAAAGAAACTAGAATCCCCAGCCTAGTCACACCCTGGCCTAACCAAAATAGAGAATAAAATCCTCTCTATGGCCAGGCCGTGACAAAAACCTTTACTCATGCAATAACAAAACAGCTTCCTGAACACAGTCCATTAACACCTTGATTGGTATTTTCACACAGGCGGGCAGAAATACCTCAAGAAGTTCCTCAAGAAGAAAGCCTAGTTTAGAAAGTCTACTAAAAAGCGGCTGGGGTCTCGCCCATTTTTACAAACACAACCGACTTCTCTGCGGTTTCATTGAAGAATACCCTGAAACTCATTCAGGAAGGAGTACCACTTGGAAGCTGTTTAAAGTAACAATAGATGAAGATTATGTTGTAGAAGGAAAAATCATAGTTTATCTGTTAATCTGCTCAGGATACACAACACATTTTTGGGTCATGGTAGGGTATAAGTAGTGTATCAAAATATTTGGGGCCGAAATTAGGCATTTCCTTAGTTGACTTTTTCCACCAAATCTTGTCAACACCCCCTCCCCTCTGAATGCTCCCCATGAGGTTACTCTAGAGGTGGATGAGACCAAGTCAGAGGAGCCTCAGTCTCTTATTTCACTGTTGTGACGCTCTATCACTCATATCGCTGTTGTATTTTCCTCCCTTTGGTGATGATCAGAAGAATAATAATAAGAATTGACATTGTCAGATCACAGAAAACCATATATGTACCCTGTGATATAAAACGTTGCATCAAGAAAGTGGATTTGTAGACTGTCTGTGCCTTTGAAATGGATACTGTGAAGTATATGTTTTGACCATTAAAATCGGATTCAGGAACCACCTGCTTGTTTGCGTTTTGTGGATTTCCATAATGAGTGCGTGAAAGGGCTTGCCTCGTACGAACAATCCCAATCTCGCGAGTTTACATTCTGTTTCGCTGTTTGAATGTTACAGAATGTAACAGAATGTAGCAGGAGAATGTAACAGAATGTAACAGGAGAATGTAACAGAATGAAACAGGAGAATGTAACAGAATGTAACTGAATGTAACAGGAGAATTTAACAGAATGAAACAGGAGAATGTAACAGAATGTAACAGAAGAATGTAACAGAATGTAACAGGAGAATGTAACAGAATGTAACAGGAGAATGTAACAGAATGTAACAGAAGAATGTAACAGAATGTAACAGAATGTAAGCTCACAAGATCAGGATGGTTTGTACGAGGCTGTAAAAGGCCATTTGTTGAAGAAAAATGATAAGAATGTAGTTGTTTTACTCTAGTTTCTGTTTTATTTTAATATTATATGATAAAATAATTTCTAGTAATGTAAGCATTTTTGTTATATACAGGTTATGGCTGATTTTTACTTTACATAACAATTTCACAATTAAATTGTTTTACAATTAGGATGAAAGAAAATGCTATACAAACTCAATCATCAGTCAATATCAGAATCAATCATTTAGTTAATTGACAATCATTTTAATAACAGAGACAGCAGGTTTTAAGTTCATTTTATCCTTAGGCTACACTACAAGCTGGAGTTTTCGAATCCAACATTTCACAAGGACACACACAGAGAGCAAAGCTTTGAGTGTGAATATCATTCTATTCTTTGATGCTGGCGTCCTGCAGATGACATTGTGATATTTCAAACTCGGAAAGATAAAATGATGAATAGAATAGAACAAGATGAATCAGACAGCAGATCAGTCATGAGAGGCCAGCTCAATAATCTGTTCCCAGCTTTCAACAGTGACAGATCACAATCATAAGCCAATTGGTGGTTCCAATATGGAGTTTAGTTGTACAACTACTGGTCTACATGGGGTTCTGGAACGTCATACAACTGTCAGGAAAAACATGTGACGTTTGTAAAGTATTTATAGTGGTTCTGCTTTCTGAAATGTCAGGCTTATTGCCAACAAAGAGCGGCCAGGAGAGATTTGAGAGACGACACAAGATTTGGTGTCACAAAATCATTCTAATATACTATAAAAATAATAATACATGTCATTCTGCTGTCAGATAAAAAATAAAAAAAAGCCAATGTGTTTCTCATGTTAAATCCAAATAAACTGGATTGATGTCTTTATAACGTCTGTTTGTGATGGTGTTAAAATATAAGTGTTCTGAGCAATCATGTGTCAAAGATCAAAAGTGTTGCAAGGCATGAGTAAGATCACCTACATTTACCAACAACTTACTGTGAGGAAGGAAAATCCTTTAGTGCTTTCGTGTGGAGTACTGGGTGTTGAGACATGTTGCAACATAACATGTAGTCTAGTCAGCCTGGCCAGATGAATCTCCGGTTCAGCCAGGTCAGTATAAGGAGGTGGGGTCTGGTTAATCATTTATTAAATGTGTTCAGCTGATCTTCTCAGGCCCATAAATTGACAGAGTTCCTGCAACACTGTCTCCGGCAAAGAGGACATTGGAGGTAAGAACTGATCTTTATTTCACTGCATTTGTCAAATCTGTGCGGAGTAGTAATGACATTGTCTATTCTCTCTCTCCAGGTAGATAAAATGTGGGGTATATCTTATTGTACGATAGTGGCTGTGCTGCTCTGCGTGGCCTTGGCAGCGCCCCATGACGGGGACCACGCCGGTCACACAGAAGACCACCACCACCACCTCCACCACATCGCTGGCGAGGCCCACCCTCAGCACAGCCACGGGGACGAAGAGTCCTGCCACAAGCTGGCGCCCCACAACGCAGACTTCGCCTTCACCCTGTACAGGAGCCTGAGCAAAGCCAACACCGAGAACATGAATATTTTCTTCTCTCCTCTGGGCATTGCCACTAGTCTGGCTATGCTGTCCCTTGGGGCTAAGGGAGACACCCACAGCCAGCTGTACTCCACTCTGGGCTACGGCGCATTCACACCGGAGCAGGTGAACAATGCTTACGAGCACCTGTACCACATGTTGGGCCACACTGGGGAGGCCATGCAGCTGGACATGGGCAATGCCTTAGCTCTGAGGGACGGCTTCAAGCCCCTAGCCAAGTTCCTCGAGGACGCCAAGCACTTCTACGCCAGCGAAGGCTTCACGGTCGACTTCAAGAACCCAGCTGAGGCTACCGCCGAGATCAACAAGTTCATCGCCAAGAAGACCCAGGACAAGATCACGGACATGGTGAAGGATCTGGACCCTGATACGGCCATGATGCTCATCAACTACGTCTTCTTCAGAGGTAGGAGGAGGACACTGTAGTAGGAGAAAATGGTCATGCACTTATTGTTTAATTTAAGAACAACAAAATAATACAGATCATTGATCAATTGATTGACTGACTGAATGACTAACTAATTTCCACACTGTAAACTAAAGATGTGTCGATAAAGAATTAACAGAAAAGGAATGTGCAGGACAAAGTAAAACCAATATAGGCTTATAACATTGTCTGTTTCTGCTTGCATGTTTACTACCCCTTAGTAACAATGTCCTCTACCTCCCTCCCCAGGGAAGTGGGATAAGCCCTTCGATGCCACGCTGACCCACAAGGCTGACTTCAAAGTGGACGAGAACACCAAGGTGCAGGTGGACATGATGAAGAGGACGGGTCGTTATGAGTTGTATCAGGACCAGGATAACTTCACCACCGTGGTCATACTGCCTTACAAAGGCAACTCCTCAATGATGGTGGTCCTGCCCAATGATGGAAAGATGGAGCATGTGGAGGCCTTCATCAACAAGGACTACCTGAAGCACGTGCACGAGCACCTGTTCAGGACGTGAGAACACATTATTTCATATACTTTCTAATGTAACTTTCTCTATTTATTCATGGTATATATGGTCAGTGTAGTACTACATCCTCTTCAGGAGTTAAGGAGAGTATATTTTATGTAACTTTTTTTATTGGGCACTTTTTCAGTATAATGTTGTCTATTCTTTTTATATTCTTTATTTCTAGCTATTCTTAACGTAAGGTCAGGGTAGTTTGTTTATCAGCTGACAAGACAAAGTTTGCAATAAGCATCAGATTGTATCATATATAGAGATTCTTAATGCAGATTAACATATGAATTTGGCTGGCATTTTATTTGCGAGCTGCAGGATCATGTACGTTTCTTTGCGATAATACTGTAAACTCAGTGTATGATAATCTCTCTTTCAGCAATGTGGATATCTTCATGCCCAAGTTCTCCACCTCTACCTCGTACTCCCTGGGAGATCATCTGAAAGACATGGGTGTGGTCAGTGCCTTCGGTGACTCAGCTGACTTCTCTGCCATCTCTGAGGATACCAAACTGAAGGTGTCCAAGGTATGATGATGTGTCACATCCATCTCATGTCTGCCTCTTCTCTTATCTGTCTGAGGGAGCAAAATAGAATAAGAATGTCTGTCTCTGATGGACTACTAAGGGTCTATTCCATTCTATTATGTTTATAGGCCATGTAGGGGACAGTGCTGTCAAGGTCAACAAATGAACCCATTCCTGTTCCCTCCCCAGGTTACCCACAAGGCTGTGCTGAGCGTAGATGAGAAGGGGACTGAGGCGGCCGCTGTAACTACGATAGAGATCATGCCTATGTCTCTCCCAGACACCATCATGCTCAACAGGCCCTTCCTGCTCTTCATCCTGGAGGACTCTACCAAGAGCATTGTCTTCATGGGCAAAGTCACCAATCCCAGCTCCAAATGAACTACAGAGAGGGAGGGAAAGGGAGGGAGAGTGTGACTAACATCTGAGGAGATTTAAGAAAGGTTTAAGGAAAGGTTCACGCTTTAACAAGTGGCAAAACATATCTGTATCTGACTTTGCGGTTCGCAGTTGTGGCATTCAAGTGTCGGCCATTTTGTCTACATGTGTTTTTATATCAACTCTATACCTAAAAGCAGAGGTGTGTGTGTATCTGTGTGAGTTTGTAGTTAGCTTAAAATTGTACGGATGTCCATGCTGGTTTGTTGATAGTGATGTGTCATGGTTATGTCTCTGGAAGTTGTGTTTCTAACGCATTTTCAAAAAATAAACACGTCTCCCAACAACATTAAAAAGAAAATGTTATATCGGCATTTTGAACAGTTAATAGTAGGCTGATGTCTCAAGCATTGATTTATCTGCATGCATTTCGACTGATATCTCATCTTGATTGCGATCATCTCAAATCATTGATTGGGTTAGATAGCCCCATGTCAGCATTGCAGTTCTTATTTGATATATCATTTTCACATTTTCCCAACACACTAGCATAGCACTAACACACTAGTATTGCCAGGTAGACTAGACAACTGCTGTCTATCAAGAACAGAGATCTGGATGAGTCCTGAGTTAGAACATTTTCCCAGTAGAGGACAGGGACCTGGGTAACCTGAGGTTCATTGGCCCTAGCTGAGTCGGTGACTTTTGACCTGTAAATAGACAGTTGCTTCTGGGGAGTTTATGTAATCAATCAATACCCCCGTCCTCATTCTATCCCCCTGGCACTCTCACATACTGACTCGTCAGAAAGACATGACGGAAACAGACACACTTGACCCCATGTGGTATGGTGTGTGGACTGTGTCTTCAGATAAAAAATATTTTCAGATTTAGCTTTTGATTATTTCATTTTTCCTGTTTCAGGACAAAACAATAATCCAATTGTAAAGACACAGACACAGATAGAAATATCTAATACCAATTGTTAAGACACATAATGCATATTGCTTCGACCACAAAAGGAACACTAAAGGACTTCAACACAGATTGCTGACAAACCGAAACAGAACAATGCAGTACTTCAGAGAATTCACTTTCATTGATCCGTGGGTGCTCCTAGAAATCAATGTGTAAAGAAAAGCATTATACACAGTGAATCCCTGGGATATATTTTAAGACCAACATACAGTAATTGTAGATGCATTGCATTGAGTTGTGGACACGATATCTTAGAGGAGGGTGCCCCACATCTCAATGGTGTGTCTAATCTACCCATTCTTTCCAGACCAGTTGATAATCCAAACACAATTTTTAACCTTAACTCCACCCCCCAGCTTTGTTCATCATTAGCTTGATCAAACTCCCTCTTCTTATCAACCCCAACCCCAAACCCATCTTCTTTAAACCCCAACCCCCTCTTCTTCAAACCCCAACCACCTCTTTTTTAAACCCCAACCCTCTCTTCTTCCCAACCCCCTCTTCTTCCCAACCCCAACCCCCTTTTCTTCCCATCCCCAAACCCCTCTGCTTCCCAACCCCAACCCCCTCTTCTTCCCAACCCCAACCCCCTCTTCTTCCCATCCCCAAACCCCTCTGCTTCCCAACCCTAACCCCCTCTTCTTCCAAACCCCCAACCCCCTCTTCTTCAAACCCCCTCTTCTTCAAACCCCAACCTCCTCTTCTTCAAACCCCAACCTCCTCTTCTTCAAACCCCAACCCCCTCTTCTTCAAACCCCAACCTCCTCTTCTTCCAACCCCAAACCCCTCTGCTTCCCAACCCCAACCCCCTCTTCTTCCAAACCCCAACCCCCTTTTCTTCAAACCCCAAGTCCCTCTTCTTCAAACCCCAACCTCCTCTTTTTCAAACCCCAACCTCCTCTTCTTCAAACCCCAACCCCCTCTTCTTCAAACCCCAACCTCCTCTTCTTCAATCCCCAAGTCCCTCTTCTTCAAATCATAACCCCCTCTTCTTCCCAACCCCAAAATGATTGTTCTGTTATGAATTATTATTCGGCTATATGGATTCATTTACTTTTAGGAGATATTTTTTGTCAACAATGTGGCCTCATTAAAAACATGCTCCGGAATTTTAGCGACCACAAAGTATTTTTTAAACCTCTCGCTTTGGGCTGGATGTGTCAATGTGTAGTTCATACATGCATAATCTATGAGCAGGATTACTGTTTTCCCTAAATTAGCCACAAAACTGTTTTTCAACCTCAACTCCTGCTTCTTCTCAAGCTCAACCACCCCTTTCTCTCAACCCCAAACACCTATTATTCTCACTCCCACAACCAGTCATCTCTTTTCTGCTCTGCCTATTATCTAATATTAAAGAGCTCAAATGGCATGTTACCCACTCAGTCAGGCTAGGGGTTGGATTGTGTGAAGTGATCATCTATAGCAGACAAGGTTAAACATCTGTCAAGGTGCCCTTGAGCAAGGCACCTAACAGGCACTTAACACCTAATATGCTCCAGGGGCGCTGAACCTCTAAAACAGCACATTTTAAGGTGAATTCGGGAAAGTATTCAGACCCATTCCCCTTTTCCAAAAATGTTTGTTACAAAATGGATTAAATAAATAAACATTATCAATCTACATACAATACCCCATAATGACAAAGCAAAAACAGGTCTTTAGAATTTTTTGCAAATGCTTTACAAATAAATAACAGAAATAAATTTTTTACAGTACGTAAGTAATCAGACCCTTGTTATGAGACTTGAAATTGAGCTCATGTGTATTCTGTTTCCATTGATTATCCTTGAAATCTTTCTACAACTTGATTGGAGTCCACCTGTGGTAAATTCAATTGATTGGACATGGCTTGGAAAGGCACAAACCTGTCTATAATGGGTCCTACAGCTGACAGTGAGTGTCTGAGCAAAATCCAAACCATGAGGTGGAAGGGATTGTCCATACAGCTCCGAGATAGGATTATGTGGAAGGGTACCAAAACATTTCTGCAGCATTGAAGGTTCCTAAGGACACAGAGGCCTCCATAATTTTTAAATGGAAGAAGTTTGGAACCACCAATACTCTTCCTAGAGCTGGTTGCCTGGCCAAACTGAGCAATCGGGGGAGAAGGGCCATGGTCTGAGAAATTACCAAGAACCCAATGGTCGCTCTCACAGAGCTCCAGAGTTCCTCTGTGGAGATGGGAGAACCTTCCAGAAGGACAACCATCTCTTACAGCACTCCACTAATCAGGCCTTTATGTTAAAGTTGACAGACGGAAGCCACTCCTCAGTAAAAGGCACATGACAGCCTGCTTGAAGTTTTCCAAAAGGCATCTAAAGGACTCTCAGACCATGAGAAACAAGATTCTGTGGTCTGATGAAACCAAGATTGAACTCTTTGGCCTGAATGCTAAGCTTCACATCTGGAGGAAACCTGGCACCACCCCTACAGTTAAGCATGGTGGTGGCAGCATCATGCTGTGGTGATGTTTTTCAGCGGCAGGGACTGGGAGACTAGTCAGGATCGAGGGAAAGATGAACGGAGCAAAGTACAGAGATTTCCTTGATGAAAACCTGCTCCAGAGCACTCAGGACTTTAGACTGGGGCGAAGGATTAACTTCCAACGGGGCAACGACCCTAAGCACACAGCCAAAACAATGGAGGAGTGGCTTCGGGACAAGTTTCTGAATGTCATACACAAGAAGACTCGAGTCTATAATCGCTGCTAAAGGTGCTTCAACAAAGTACTGAGTAAAGGGTCTGAATACTTATATAAATACGATTTCAGTTTTCTTTTTATACATTTGCAAAATGTTGAAAAAGTGAAGGGGTCTGAATACCCTCTGAAGGCACTGTATATACATTCAGATACAGTGAGCTCCAAAAGTATTGTGATAGTGACACAGTTTCTGTTGTTTTGACTCTGTAGTCCAGCAGTTTGGAATTGAAATAGAACATTGACAATGAGGTTAAAGTGCAGACTGAAGGTATTTTCATCCATATCGGGTGAACCATTTAGAAGTTACAGCACTTTTTGTACATAGTCCACCCATTTTAGGGGACCAAAAGTATTGGGACAAATTCACTTAGTGGTAAAAAGTTTAGTATTTTGTCACATATTCATGTTCATAAATAATTGTCACATATTCATAAATAAGAATATAATATGTTTTTAAACACTTCTATATGAATGTGGATGCTACTATTATTACGGATAGTCCTGAATGAATAATGATGAGTGAGAAAGTTACAGATGCACAAATATCATACCCCCAAGACATGCTAACCTCTCACCATTATATATATATACATATATACATACACTACCGTTCAAAAGTTTGGGGTCACTTAGAAATGTCCTTGTTTTTGAAAGAAAAGCAATTTTTTGGTCCATTAAAATATCAAATTGATCAGAAATACAGTGTAGACATCGTTAATGTTGTAAATAACTATTGTAGCTGGAAACGGCTGATTTTTTATGGAATAGCTACATAGGCGTACCGAGGTCCATTATCAGCAACTATCACTCCTGTGTTCCATTTGCACGTTGTGTTAGTTAATCCAAGTTTATCATTTTAAAAGGCTAATTGATCATTAGAAAACCCTTTACGGCTGAAACGTTCGCTGCTCGATTGGTTACAAGGGACCTAACTTGTGCCAGGAAAACATTCCCCACACCAGTACACCACAGCCACCAGCCTGTACCAGACAGGATGGGTCCATGGACTCATGCTACTTATGCCAAACCCTGACTCTGCCATCAGAATGACGCAACAGGAACCAGGATTCGTTGGAACAGGTGATGCTTTTCCACTCCTCCATTGTCCAGTGTTGGTGCAGCTTATTTGTGTTTTTAGCTGATGGGAGTGGAATCCGGTGTTGTCGTCTGCTGCAATAGCCATCCATGACAAAGACCGAGGAGTTGTGTGTTCCGAGATGACATCTATTGCACCATTATTTGTCAGTTTGTGGCCCGCCTGTTAGCTTGCACGATTCTTGTCATTCTCCTTCAACCTCTCTCATCAACAAGCCCAAAGGACTTCCACTGACTGGATGTTTTTTGTTGGTCGCACCATTGTTCAATCAAGCTTGTGGTTGCATAAGACCTCAAATCACTGCCTGGTCAGAGAGACTGGAGAAACAGATTACGCAAGACTCTGTCTGAGAGAAAGAACAAAGGCAACGATAAAAGTTGAATGAAGAGATAACTTCCCACTGGGCACACACAGATTGAATCAATGTTGTTTTCCAAATCATTTCAATTAAATGATGTTGAATCAACGTGGAATAGATGTTGAATTGATGTCTATGCCCAATGGGTTGGTCCTCTATCTACATTCTTCTTCTTGAAGGCTGCAGCATTCAGCAATCAGACAGATAAATAAAGAGACATTGGGGCACATTTAATGATAACTCGCTCTAGTCTACCTGAAAGCTTGTTCAATATAAGCTAATGATGCTTTTATTCCCTGACTGAACAAACCATCAAACAAAAGGCTCAGACAGAAAAAGATTGATGGTATCACGGATCAGCTCAGCTGTTGACCATGTCACACAAACGATGTTTTGAAGTTTCCAGTCCTACCATTACGTTTCTAATCTCTTTTGACTCAGCATTTTGATCCGTTTTAGAAAGAAGTCCATGTCAGAGTTCCCAGAGAATGTTGTTTTAAATGATGTTTAAATTGTGTTAAATGTTTTAAACGGTAAACATGTTCTGCATTTAATGGGCCAAATTAGGAGATGTAATCAAATACACACAACGTCCAGACAGAATCAAATGTTGGACTGACATGTAATGATTACTAGGTATGGGTACAAAACTCCATCCCATCAAAACAGGCTGAAATTTCAGGCGGCCTTTTCAAACGTCTCTTACACTAAAACGGCATTATGATAATTTTCGAAATTTCACAGTATTATTTCAATCTCATAGTTTGGAAATATATATAAACCACAGCGAATTGTAGTGGGCTTTTAAAATGAGTCCTTTCTGGAGATGTTGTTGAAGTGAATGGGGTGGTTATTTAAGCAATAAGGCACGAGGGGCTGTGGTATATTGTCAAAATACTACGGCAAAGGTATGTTCTTAAGTATGACACAACGCGGATTGCCTAAATACAGCTCTTAGCCATGGTATATTGTCCATATACCACAAACCCCCGAGGTGCCTTTTTGCTATTATAAACTGGTTATCAACGTAATTAGAGCAGTAAAAATAAAAACACACACACACACACACACACACACACACACACACTATCCCTGTTCTTCGCCAGGTGGCAGTGTTGTCTCTTCAGTTGACTAAAGCATCGCCCCACTCCTTCCTCTCTGTGTTCAGCTACTGTAATTCTCTATCCATTTGAGTTTGCAATTCAGAGCCAAATGAAGCCACATCTGCCTCGTAATTCATTGGACTGCTTTACACATCCAAGTCTATAATTAATTGAATGTTTGGAAGGTCATGGAATTTTTTTGTTCTCATCCTCCACTATTAAGTGTATGTCACTGCACCACAAAGCCAGGAAGAACACATTAGAAAGAATTCCAGCAGCTAAACTAAAACCCCCTGGTAAAAAACCCTCCTCTACAGTGGTATTGGCATTGCAATCATTCCCAAAGGCCCTTGAGCCCTGGGATGAAACAGAATAGGTTCTGATTACTTGTGCTGTGCATAGTCAGGATAAATCAGATATTGGTGTGTGATGATAGACATTATATGATATATATGATGTACAGTGCATTCAGAAAGTATTCAGACCCCATGACTTTTTCTGTAAGGCTTGACGCTGGTAGAGACGAGAAGCAGGAACAGGGAGTGGACATTTAATTATCAACGGACATGGAACGGAACAGGACAGGACAGCGTCTGGACAAGAACACATAACATTAATGCAGACACGGGGAAGAAACGGGGGAGCAGACAGTTATATACGGGGCAATCAACAAAGGGAAGGAGTCCAGGTGAGTCCAATGAGCACTGCTGTGCATAATGATGGTGACAGGTGTGTGCAATGATTGGCAGCCTGACGCCCTCGTGCGGCAGAGAGGGAGAGCGGGAGTAGGCGTTGCAGCACCCCACCCACTAGGGGCGCAACCCGACATCCCACCAGGTCGAGCCTGACGGGCCGGCCGAGGCATGGGTGCTGGACAAGCTGGCTGGGGCGTAGAAGCCCGATGAACCGGAAGAGGTGTGGGAGCCTGGCGAGCCGGCTCAGGTGTGGGAGCCATACAAACCGGCAGAGGCGTGGGAGCCTGATGGGCCGGCTGAAGCATGACGCGGGGTGGGCACCTGCCGAGCCCACAGAGGCAAGGCGACCTCTCGAGCCAGCTAAGGCATGTAAGCCCAACGAGCTAACTGAGGCACTGCCAGTGCATTCAGAAAGTATTCAGACCCCATGACTTTTTCTGTAAGGCTTGACGCTGGTAGAGACGAGAAGCAGGAACAGGGAGTGGACATTTAATTATCAACGGACATGGAACGGAACAGGACAGGACAGCGCCTGGACAAGAACACATAATATTAATGCAGACACAGGGAACAAATGGAGAGCAGACAGTCATATACGGGGCAATAAACAAAGGGAAGGAGTCCAGGTGAGTGCAATGAGCACTGCTGTGCATAATGATGGTCACAGGTGTGCGTAATGATGTTCGCATGTGTGCGTAATGATGGTCACAGGTGTGCGTAATGATGGTCACAGGTGTGCGTAATGAAGGGCAGCCTGGCGCCAGAGAGGGAGAGCTGGAGCAGACGTGACATTTTCCACATTTTGTATTGTTATAGCCTCATTCTAAAATGGATTTAACTGTTTTTAACCCCTCGTCAATCTACACACAATACCCCACAATGACAATGCAAAAAAACTTTTTGCAAATGTATAAAAATAAAAAATGGAAATATCACATTTACATAATTATTTACACCGTTTACTCAGTACTTTGTTGAAGTACCTGTGGCAGCGATTGCAGCCTCGAGTAATCTTGGGTATGGCGATACAAGCTTGGCACACAGGTATTTGGGAAGTTTCTCCCATTATTTTCTTCTCCCATTCTTCTCTCACATTCTTCCCATCCTCTCAAGCTCTGTCAGGTTGGATGGAGAGCGTCGTTGCACAGCTATCTTCAGGTCTCTCCAGAGATGTTCAATCAGGTTCAAGTCCGGGCTCTGGCTGGGCCACTCAAGGACATTCAAAGACTTGTCACGAAGACACTCCTGCGTTGTCTTGACTTTGTGCTTAGGGTCGTTGTCCTGTTGGAAGGTGAAACTTCACACCAGAGTCCTGAGAGTCCCTTCACACCAGAGTCCTGAGAGCGCAGGAGCAGGTTTTCATCAAGAATCTGCCTGGACTTTGCTCCTTTCATCTTTCCCTCGACCCTGACTAGTCTTCCAGTCCTTGCCGATGAAAATCATCTCCACTGCATGATGCTGCCCCCACCATGCTTCCCCATAGGGATGGTTCCAGGTTTCCTCCAGATGTGACGCTTGGCATTCAGGCCAAAGAGTTCAATCTTGGTTTCATCAGACCACATAATCTTGTTTCTCATGGTCTGAGAGTCCATTAGGTGCCTTTTGGCAAACTCCAAACGGGCTGTCATGTGCCTTTTACTGAGGGGTGGCTTCTGTCTGGACACTCTACCATACAGGCCTGATTGGTGAAGTGCTGTAGAGATGATTGTTCTCCTGGTAGGTTCTCCCATCTCCACAGAGGAACTCTGCAGCACTGTCAGAGTGACCATCGGGTTCTTGGTCACCTCCCCCGATTGCTCAGTTTGGGCGGGCGGCCAGCTTTAGTAGGAGTCTTAGTGGTTCCAAACTTCTTCCATGGAGGCCACTGTGTTCTTGGGGACCTTCAACACTGCAGAAACGTTGTGGTACCCTTCCTCAGATCTGTACCTCGACACAATCCTATCTCAGAGCTGTACGGACAATTCCTTCCACCTCATGGATTGGTTTTTGCTTTGACATTTAATGTCAACTGTGGGACATTATATACAGTGCCTTGCGAAAGTATTCGGCCCCCTTGAACTTTGCGACCTTTTGCCACATTTCAGGCTTCAAACATAAAGATATAAAACTGTATTTTTTTGTGAAGAATCAACAACAAGTGGGACACAATCATGAAGTGGAACGACATTTATTGGATATTTCAAACTTTTTTTAACAAATCAAAAACTGAAAAATTGGGCGTGCAAAATGATTCAGCCCCCTGAAGTTAATACTTTGTAGCGCCACCTTTTGCTGCGATTACAGCTGTAAGTCGCTTGGGGTATGTCTCTATCAGTTTTGCACATCGAGAGACTGACATTTTTTCCCATTCCTCCTTGCAAAACAGCTCGAGCTCAGTGAGGTTGGATGGAGAGCATTTGTGAACAGCAGTTTTCAGTTCTTTCCACAGATTCTCGATTGGATTCAGGTCTGGACTTTGACTTGGCCATTCTAACACCTGGATATGTTTATTTTTGAACCATTCCATTGTAGATTTTGCACTGTAGACAGGTGTGTGCCTTTCCAAATCATGTCCAATCAATTGAATTTACCACAGGTGGACTCCAATCAAGTTGTAGAAACATCTCAAGGATGTTACCTGAACTCATCTCAAGATGCACCTGAACTCCATTTTAAGTATCATAGAAAATGGTCTTAATACTGTTGTTTCTTTTCTGCAAAAATGTCTAAAAACCTGTTTTTGCTTTGTCATTATGTGGTATTGTGTGTATATTGATGAGGAAGAACATTTATCTCATTAAGCAAGGCACGAGGGGGTGTTGTATATGGCCAATTTATCATTGCTAAGGTATGCTCTTCTGCACGAAGCAACGCAGAGTGCCTGGACACAGCCCTTAGCCGTGGTATATTGGCCATATACCACGAACCCCCGAGGTGCCTTATTGCTATCATAAATTGGTTACCAACGTAATTAGGGCATTAAAAATACATGTTTTGTCATACCGGTGGTATACGGTCTGATATACTACGGTTGTCAGCCAATCAGCATTCAGGACTCAAACCACCCAGGTTATAATCAATTTTAGAATAAGGCTGTAACGTAACAAAATGTTGAAAAATGGAAGGGGTCTGAATACTTTCCGAATTCAGTGTATATTATTTGCAGTTACAGCATGGATGAACTGTGTTGGTATGTTATAACAGCATCAAAGCAACAACAACAACACATCCAGAAGTGAAGTGCAGATTATTGACAGAAAGAGAATGATTTATACCGTATGCCATCAAAGAAAAACCAGAGAAACCAAGAGTGAACTTGATCTACACTTGTATTATGTATTCTTCCTTACAGTTGTTCATGGAAAGAAGAACTATGAAGCTCTAAGCTCACATAAAAATACAGTACATTGGTTGTAGAAAGGCCTTACTCAAGAGCTCAGCGACTTTCAAAGTGGCACCGTCATGGGACACCACCTTTCCAACAAGTCAGTTTGTGAAATTTCTGCCTTGCTAGAGCTGCCCCCGGTCAACTGTAAGTGCTGTTATTGTGAAGTGGAAATGTCTAGGCGCAACAATGGCTTAGCCACAAAGTGGTAGGCCACACAAGCTCACAGAACAGTAGCTTCATGAAACACAGTCAGTAGCTTCATGAAATTGGTTTCCATGGCCGAGCAGCCGCACACAAGCCTAAGTTCACCATGCGCAATGCCAAGCGTTAGCTTGTGGTGTAAAGTGGTGTAAAGCTTGCCGCATTTGAACTCTGGAGCAGTGGAAAGGCGTTCATGGTTCGAGCTAGGCCCCTTAGTTCCAGTGAAGGGAAATCTTAGCACTACAGTACACATAAAAAATGTTGGTGGCAAAGGTTTGGGGAAGGCCCTTGCCTGTTTCAGCGTGACAATGCCCCCGCGCACAAAGCAAGGTCCATACAGAAATAGTTTGTCAAGGTCGACGTGGAAGAACTTGACTGGCCTGCACAGAGCCCTGACCTCAACCCCATCGAACACCTTTGTGATGAATTGCAACGCCGACTGCGAGCCAGGCCTAATCGCCCAACATCAGTGCCCGACCTCACTAATGCTCTTGTGGCCGAAGTGAAGCAAGTCCCTGCATCAAAGTCAACATTTAGTGGAAAGCCTTACCAGAAGAGTGGAGTCTGTTATAGCATCAAAGGGGAGACCAGCTCCATAACAATTCCCATGATTTTGGAATGAGATGTTTGATGAGTGTCCACATACTTTTGGCAATGTAGTGTATCAAAACATATGTTAGCTATGGCTCAGCAGGCAGCAAATGTCAAGCCACAACAGTGTGTCACATCCTTGACATCCCTCTTGGCACTGTGTGCACTGTGATAAACCGCCCCAGGGTGGTCGTTCTCCTTCTGGCTATATATAGAGGTAAATAGCTTAGCATCCTCTGAATGGGAAAGTAGTAATAGGATATTTGATACAACACCAGAGGCAGAATGACTAACTGATGGGCATATTGCTGTTGTCATGGCATCTGGCACTATTATACATCCATGCCACTTGCTGTCGTGAGTTTGTCATTTTCCAAATGTCCTTCTCTTCCTTCTTTTTGTAATATAATATTTAAATTAAAAGGGCTGGATTCAATCTGTATTGCAGAAGTATTGTGGAAGATCTGCATTATAGCTTGATATGAATTTGAAGGCAATGTTACCACGTTCGCGGAGACTGCAGTCACCGTAAATGCTGCATTGTCACGACTCCTACCAAAGGTGGCTCCCCTTCCTGTTCGGGCGACACTCGGCGGTCGTCGTCACCGGCCTACTATCTGCCACTGATCCTTTCTCCCCTTTCTGTTTATTGGTTTCACCTGTTTGTGTTTAGGCTGATTAGTCAGGCTTTATTTACCGGTAGGCCCACCTGCTCTGTGTGCGGGATTGTTTGTTGTAACTTGTGTGCACGTCTGTGTGTTACGTGTTTTGCTGGACAGTTTAAGTCCCCGTGTTTGGGTCATTTGTTTGTTGTGCGGCCCGGGGTTTTCGGGGGGTTGGCTTATGTTCGCCGTTTTGTGCATTAAAGTAGCACTACCCTGAACTCTCTGCTTCCTGCGCCTGACTTCTCACCCACTACACCAAGAACGTTACATGCATATGTCGGCTCAATCGGAAATGACCTTTACATTTTAACGTTGATCTTCCACAATACCTCTGAGATACGGATTGAATCCATAAATCCTTCAAAAGCCACGAATCTGTAAATAGAAGGATGTGTTACCTCAAGTCATGGTTTCAACAACCTACAGTCATCTTAAATCAACACCTTATGACCACGTCAAGAATTTCCAATCTCTTGGCATAACGGTGTTGTGTTGACAGTCACTGGACTCAAGGTTCGAGTCCCAGTCGGGCCTGCCGCCAAATTAATTACCCTATTCAGTAACATGCTCTTATACCTGTGTAGTAATATTGTATCTAGTCTAATTAATCTAGTAGCAACATTGTATTATCATGTTGTTAAACAATACTTTGGTATTTTTATTGTATTTGCACAGATGTAGTCTATGACTAACAAGAGGCACAGTAGATCACAGTTGTAGTCTATAACAAGAGGAACAGTAGATCATAGTTGTAGTCTATAACAAGAGGAACAGTAGATGATAGTTGTAGTCTATAACAAGAGGAACAGTAGATCTTGGTTGTAGTCTATAACAAGAGGGACAGTAGATCATAGTTGTAGTCTATAACAAGAGGGACAGTAGATCACAGTTGTAGTCTATAACAAGAGGAAGAGTAGATCTTGGTTGTAGTCTATAACAAGAGGAACAGTAGATCATAGTTGTAGTCTATAACAAGAGGGACAGTAGATCACAGTTGTAGTCTATAACAAGAGGAAGAGTAGATCTTGGTTGTAGTCTATAACAAGAGGAACAGTAGATCATAGTTGTAGTCTATAACAAGAGGAACAGTAGATCATAGTTGTAGTCTATAACAAGAGGAACAGTAGATCATAGATGTAGTCTATAACTAACAAGAGGAACAGTAGATCATAGTTGTAGTCTATAACAAGAGGAACAGTAGATCATAGTTGTAGTCTATAACAAGAGGAACAGTAGATCATAGTTGTATTCTATAACAAGAGGAACAGTAGATCATAGTTGTATTCTATAACAAGAGGAACAGTAGATCATAGTTGTAGTCTATAACAAGAGGAACAGTAGATCATAGTTGTAGTCTATAACAAGAGGAACAGTAGATCATAGTTGTAGTCTATAACAAGAGGAACAGTAGATCTTGGTTGTAGTCTATAACAAGAGGGACAGTAGATCACAGTTGTAGTCTATAACAAGAGGAACAGTAGATCATAGTTGTAGTCTATAACAAGAGGAACAGTAGATCATAGTTGTAGTCTATAACAAGAGGAACAGTAGATCACAGTTGTAGTCTATAACAAGAGGAACAGTAGATCTGCTGGTGATATTCTGAGAAGCATCTCTGTGTAGACATGTTGTTATCAAGAGTGAGACGACGCCCTGACCCAAAAATAAATCTGTGTTTGCTGTCGATGCTGCTGTTGACAAAAGGGATTAGACATAATCTGTTTGGACAGACACACCATTGTGTTACAGAATACACTCCCTCCCGCCCTCCCTCGGAAACATAAAAACGATTTGTCCCTGTCAGTGATGGCCTGGTTCCTGGTTCCTCTTCCTATTAGACAGTTATGGCCTGGTTCCTGGTTACTCTTCCTATGAGACAGAGATGGCCTTGTGACTGGTTCCTCCTCCTATATAACAGTGATTGCATGCGTCATTATATTTCTCCTATCACTTCATATTCCCAGAGAAGTCAAACTGCTAACCCCAATTTCCAACACACAGTTGATTCCTCCCACCTCGGTCCACAGATTGTGACAGTTTGATAACCCCATCATCTGTCATTGTTGAGGAAACCACTGGGCTGTATGCTGGTATTACACCCTGGACATATCTCCAGTAACATGTCAGAAAAACAGTTACCACACATTTATGAGAACATAAAAAAATGTTAACATACCAAAAGGTATTATCTATGCATAGTCACTTTAATACATGTACATATTACCTCAATTACCTCGACTAACCGTTGCCCCCGCACATTAACACTGTACCGGTGCCCCCTGTATATAGTCCTGCTATTGTTATTTTACTGCTGCTCTTTATTTACTTGTTCCTTTTATTTCTTATTCTTATTCATATTTTTTTAAACTGCATTGTTGGTTAGGGGCTTGTAAGAAAGCATTTCACTGTAAGGTCTACACCAGTTGTATTCGTTTCATGTGACAAAAAAAATGTGAATTGAATTGAATGGTAACACATTGCTGAAAATCTGATTGTTTGACATTAGTGCACAACTCATCTTAGGGTGAGTGGGTGGATTAGGGTGGGTGGGTTATTGTGGGTGGGTGGGTGGGTGGGTTAGGGTGGGTGACTTAGGGTGGACGATAATCAAGATGAACGCCTTGTCCAATCACACTAAGACGAGGGAGGAAGACTGGGCTGTGTCTTCAGAGAGTGGATCAATGCATCATTTATTATGTCTCCTCCTAATGAGATTAATCCTCTACAGATCATCATGTTGCCAAATGGACATCAAGTGTGTTTCCGGGTATGCTACTGTGACAAAGCATTGATCACTTAGCTACTGAGGAATTAATGGATGCTGGCCCTGTGCCTCTGAGATCAACTGTACACGATTGATTTATGTAATTCTTATACAGTATTATTGTACAATTTACTACTAGCACTGCTGTAAGGGGTGTATCTCTCTCTCTGTCCCACTGTAATTTAATACATCGTAACTAGGATCCACTAAATTATTTTGACATGCTAATGATCGCCTTGCATCTGTAAATAAATATATTTTGCGTATTTACCATCATTCCATAAATCAGTAATTTAGTTGCAGCCACATTTATTCTGAATGGAGAGCAATCTGATATAGGCCAGCCATCTATGCATCATCTGCTTGTTAAACAGATTATTCTGACTGTGGGGCTTCATAACACCTCATTATCAGGCTATTATGAAGATCTGCATAATGCTTATGAAGGAAAAGGGAGATGATTTTTACGATGATATATTATGTTGAAATTAATATATGCTACTAGCCTGGTTCCAGATCTGTGAATCCTGTAAATGTTCATAGGAGTTGGCTATTATTGTCTACAGCACAAACTGATTGTAATGCAACTGAGAGGGAGCAAGTCAAATGGCTCGGCAGGGAAGGGTACGTGGGGAAGGGAAAGATGTCTGTGACATCTGCCAACTGTCAAGGCTTAGGAGAAGATAT
Organism: Oncorhynchus mykiss; assembly: GCF_013265735.2. Taxonomy (NCBI): domain Eukaryota; kingdom Metazoa; phylum Chordata; class Actinopteri; order Salmoniformes; family Salmonidae; genus Oncorhynchus; species Oncorhynchus mykiss. The sequence goes on from NC_048568.1 coordinate 32,138,703, forward strand.
TTTGTTTCTCAGCTAACAGGATGAAATATTCATTTTACACACCGGTATATTTCTCTCTCTCTGATTGTTCTTCAATCACACCACTCCTTTATCTTCACTCATTTTTTAATAAAAGCCTCAAGTTGATACACTGCAAATCTGCCACCAATAAATTATGAAAATCTCCTCTTTCAAAACTGTCACCCACCTTCCATGCCAGTGTGTGAACCCTGGTTTGGGTCATTAATTAAGTATATGACACAGGCAGGATCTCATGAGTCGAGGTTTGAGATAGATATTTTTCTGGAATACGTAGATGATCTGTGATGGGGAAAAAAGAAGAAGTGGAAGAAATGTCATCCTTCCCTCCTTTCCTGAAGGAGGTGACACACTTCCAGATGAAAAGCTGTATCAGGACTGTGTGAGGGAGTGGGGAGCGGTGGAGCAGTTCAAACGCTTCCACTCACTTTCAATTACACTTTGGGAGATTTGATTCATAATTCATATCCTGGAGAAATGTGATCATCAAAGCAAACAAAGCACCGCTCTCTCCGTCTTCTCCTCTACTACTACAGGTGAACGTTTGGTTTGAGCTCCTCGTCGGCGCTCCCTAATGTAAGTGTTTGGTATAATTTCATCAGTGTAGGCGTAGATATCAGTGCAATTGCTTTAACTTGAAATTAGACTCCCGGAGGACGGAATTCACAGCTACTGTAAACACATCGTAGATTGGATGATTATTTTACATGCAAAGCACTAGGATGGTTTTCAGGTCAGACTGGAATCAAATTGACTTTGATAATCTGATATAATGGCATGCTGTTCTACAGTGGAAGCTAGTACAAGCAGTGCCTGGTTGGTCATAACATATATAGTATCTATGACAATTACACACTTTTGAGCCATCAAAAGTGTGCATCCTGACCGGTTGCATCACTGCCTGGATTGGCAACTGCTCGGCCTCCGACCTCAAGGCACTACAGAGGGTAGTGCATACAGCCAAGTACATCACTGGGGCCAAGCTTCCTGCCATCCGGACCTCTATACCAGGCGGTGTCAGAGGAAGGCCCTAAACATTGTCAAAGATTTCAGCCATCCTAGTCATAGAATGCTCTCTCTGCTACCGCACGGCAAGCAGTACCGGAGCGCCAAGTCTAGGTCCAAGAGGCTTCCTAAACAGCTTCTACCCCCAAGCCATAAGACTCCTGAACATCTAATCAAATGGCTTCCCAGACTATTTGCATTGACCCCCCCTCCCATTCTACACTGCTGCTACTACTCTCTGTTATTATCTATGCATAGTCACTTTAATAACTCTACCTACATGTACATATTACCTCAATTACCTCGACATTGGTGCCCCATCACATTGACTCTGTACCTGTACTCCCTGTATAAATAGCCCCGCTATTGATATTTACTGTTGCTCTTTATTACTTGTTCTTATTCTTACTTTTTTTTTGTGGGGGGGGTTCTTAAAACTGCATTGTTGGTAAAGGGATTCTAAGTAAGCATTTCACTGTAAGGTTTACTTACACCTGTTGTATTCCGCGCATGTGACAAATAACATTTGATTTGACTTGATTTGACAATCAGAAAAGGAAAGACTGGAACATTTTGGTGTTGGCACTTAACCCCCAAATTGCTCCTGGGCACTGCACTGATGCTGACCTTTTGTTTTTCTCAAGTATATATATACATACAGTGCATCTGAAAATAATTCAGACCTCTTGATTTTTCCACATTTTGTTAAGTTACAGCCTTATTCTAGAATGGATTAAACTCATTATTGTTTTCCTCATCAGTCTACACACAATACCTAATAACAACAAAGTATTTTTTGTAAATTTGCTAACATTTCTAAGAAACAGTTATTGCTTTGTATTTGAGGGGTATTGTGTGTAGATTGATGAGGGGGGAAAACAATTACATTAATTTTAGAATAAGGCTGTAACGTAACAAAATGTGGAAAATGTCAAGGGATCTGAATACTTTCCAATACACTGTATGTATATATATGTGTTTATGTATATATTAGTACCTTTCAAAAGTTTGGACACACCTACTCATTCATGGGGGTTTTCTTTATTTTGACTATTTTCTACATTGCAGAGTAATAGTGAATATATCAAAACTATGAAATAACACATGGAATCATGTAGTGAACATAAAAGTGTTACACAAATCAAAATAGATTTTATATTTGAGATAGACAACACACAACAGGGACATTTTGTCACAGTAGAACAGACAGACAAAAACATGGAGATATGTCTCTCTCTTTTTCATATATATATATATATATATATATATATATATATATATATATATATATATATATATATATATATATATATATATATATATATATATATATAATAAAGTACTATTCCATCTTATGATGGGCTCCCGCGTTTCGCAGCGGTCTAAGGCACTGCATCTCAGTGCAAGATGAGTCACTACAGACCCTGGTTCGATCCGGGGCTGTATCACAACCGGCCATGATTGGGAGTCACATAGGGCTGCACACAATTGGCCCAGTGTTGTACAGGTTAGGGGAGGGTTTGGCCGGGGTTGGCTGTCATAACTGACTTGCCTGGTGAAATAAAAAAATTATCTTCTATTCAATACTGGTGCAAACATAAAGCCATTCATTGTCCCTGAGTACCTTCCTCGCCAGTCGTTTCCCCCCACACACACAGAACAGTTCCTACTTTCCAATATCCTCCACAATACAGCAAAGTCAATAAAACCACAATCAAAGTATGTTACAGCATTAATCTAAAAGACACACAGAATTTATTTTTTTTAAAGTACGCTTTTGTCTGTCTTTGTTATACTGTGACATGTCCCTGATGTGTGTTGTCTATGGGAGCCTTGGGACTACAGAGCAGAGAGAAGAGGATCAGAGAGGATGAATGGTGTATTAAGTCCCTGTGTCAGATCAGACTGATACACCCTCTCTAGAGGCGCTCCCACTGCGTGATTGCCACCGGCATTATGTGTTCTGTGTGATGCCAAACTTTTGTCGGCTGACAGCTTTGAGTATTTTTTTTTATTGTTATTTCTTTCTTATTGTTCAGAGGAGGAAGGAATATCTGATGCAAAAAGGAAAGATTCAGCTCCATATTATTATCTAGCAAAAGTTTGAGGGTGAGATTATTTTGTAGCAGGAATATTTGAATATTACGGTTACGGGTAAAATCAAAGATTAGGGATTTACTGTTTGAAATCATTGATGATGGCAGTGATTGTATTGCGTCTTTACTCATTTTAAAAACTAACATATAGATATATTTTTTACTCTTTGTTCTGACCTTGAGACACTGAAACTTACCCAGACTAAATCATTACCTGTAGAAAATAATAATTAAGAGAGGTGAATAGGCCTACTGTCTGTCTTAACATTGGCACTGTTCCTATGGTTACCAGGACCTAGGGACAACATACAATCCTCCTAGCCCACAGAGTTATTTTTCTTCAAGAACAGGGTACAGTACTGTACCCACCAAATCCAGATAAACTCTTAACAGAACCGGAGAATGACAAAACAATGCCACTAAAACTAAAATAAGAGAGGGCCATAAAATGGTCAGTGCTTGGAGATGTTCTATACGGTGCGTTTCAGTTTCTATGCGTCATCAGACGATGGTGTGTGTGTGTGAGTGAGTGGAGGAGAATATTCTAGTGATAAACATGTCGGTGTGATGTTAACTGTTAGCTGCTGTGCCATCCAGGGAGGATGTGAAGCTCTGCGAGAAAAGAGAAGAAACAATGGTGGGTTTGATTAACAAGCTCACCCTGGGATCCCGCATCAATGTAATTAACATCTGTTAGTGGAACTGGGCTCCCTGTTTGAACTTGAGAAGAAAAAGAGGCAAATACAGACTCCAAACCGTGTCTTGTATTGTGCCGGTCGTAACTTGAGATAGATGCCTCACCATACGCAATGTAAACTCCGGGGTCACAATCGTGCATTGACGTCAGTATTGTACGTTTATCTCAAGTCAGGACTCAACCCATTGCGACTGCACAGTTATTAGGCTCCCCGTCTCAGGCTGGGGTATGAGAATTAATATTTGACAATGTTTAGGGCCTTCCTCTGACACCGCCTGGTATAGAGGTCCTGGATGGCAGGAAGCTTGGCCCCAGTGATGTACTGGGCTGTACGCATTACCCTCTGTAGTGCCTTGCGGTCGGAGGCCGAGCAGTTGCCGTACCAGGCAGTTACTCATCCAGTCAGGAAGCTCTCGTGCATCTGTAGAACGTTTTGAGGATCTGAGGACCCATGCCAAATCTTTTCAGTCTCCTAAGGGGGAATAGGTTTTGTCGTGCCCTCTTCACGAATGTCTTGGTGTACTTGGACCATGTTAGTTTGTTGGTGATGTGGACACCAAGGAACTTGAAGCTCTCAACCTGCTCCACTGCCACTCCCGTTGATGAGAATGGGGGCGTGCTCGTTCGTCCTTTTCCTGTAGTCTACAATCATCTCCTTTGTCTTGATCACGTTGAGGGAGAGGTTGTTGTTCTGGCACCACACTGCCAGGTCTCTGACCTCCTCCCTATAGGCTGTCTCATCGTTGTTGGTGATCAGGCCTACCTCTGTTGTGTCATCGGCAAACTTAATGATGGTGTTGGATTCGTGCCTGGCCATGCAGTCATGAGTGAACAGGGAGTACAGAAGGGGACTGAGCACGCACCACTGAACGTGGTATGAGACACCGAGAATTGGCACACTGGGCAAAAACTGGTTGAACAGACGCTGTTTCTGCTTAATTTCAATGTAATGACGTTGAATCAAGGTGGAAAACTGATTGGCTTTGCAAAAAGTCATCAACGTCAGGGAATTTCATATTTTTTTCACTCAATTTTTAATCAAAATCGAATGACATGTTGACTTTTTGTTTTAAAATTCACATTGAACTCATATCAGTTGACAACTCAACCAAATGTAGATCTAAACTACATGTTGAACTGAAGTCAGTGCCCAGTGGGGTATTACCGTCCTGTTGGTTGTCCTGTGTGGCTACCTGCAGGCTCCCACTGGAACATATCGAGGTGGAGAGTGAGTTTCTGAGTGGTGCCGTGCTTCACAACTCAAAAGGAGGGTCTTAAAACCCACCAACTGCGAGGTAGGTTCCCGGTTCAAAAACATCAATTTGCAGACTTTTTTATTGAAGAGGAAGGTGCTTCTACTGACACAGATGTCTTTCCTTTCTTTCACAACTGGGCCTCTGTCTCTCCTTCCTTCCTTCCCTCTCTCTCTCCTCTCTCTCTACTTCTCACTCTCTTTCGCTCCACTTTCTCGCCCTCTCTCTCCTTCTCCTTCTCTCTCTCATTCCCTTTCTCCCTCTCCTCTGTCAGAACGTGTCACCAACCTTCGCCACCATCGTCGTTGAATCCCCAACACTTTATTTCCTCTCAGACAGAAGTCAGCAATCCCAGATGAGTGTGGAGGCTGCTGGGGGATCCGTCAGGGCTCGAAGGGAATAATAAAGCAATTTCAGCCTGTCACAACGGAACAGGAACGCAGACACTGAAGATATAAATCACTAATTTGATAGCTGCCTGAAAGTTTTTTTTAGGAGCGGTGTGTGACACTTTTAAATAAATTTACTAACACTTGGGGGCGTCCTTAACAGTGGCATGTCGAGAACATTTTCAATGGGATGGCCATTTTGAACCGTAATCGATGCAAGGTGAGTTTTTCAATGTACACTGCCTCCAGAAAGTATTCATGCACCTTAACTTATTTCACATTTTGTTGTGTTACAAAATACCCTTCATGTTTTTTGAAATATTATCACATTTTTGGAAAATGAAATACAGAAAACCTTCATTTACATAAGTATTCACACCCCTGACTCAATATTTTGTAGAAGCACCTTTGGCAGTGATTACAGCTGTGAGTCATTCTGGGTAAGTCTAAGAGTTTTCCACACATGTGCACCATTGGCAATTATTATTTTAAAAATTCTTCAAGCGCAGTCAAATGGGTTGTTGATCATTGCAATACTACCATTTTGAGGTCTTGTCATAGATTTTTAAATAGATTTAAGTCAAAACTGTAACTCGGCCACTCAGAAACATTCACTATGTTCTTGGTAAGCAAATCCTGCTAATATTTGGCCTTGTGTTTTAAATGATTGTTCTGCTGAAAGGTGAATAAATCTCCCAGTGTCTGGTGGAAAGGAGACGGAACCAGGATTTCCTCTAGGACTTGCATGTGCTTAGCTCCGGTCCTTAATGATTACAAGCATACAGTGCATTTGAAAAGTATTCAGACCCCTTGAATTTTTCAACATTTTTCAAGTTGCGGTCTTATTCTAAAATGTATTAAATTGTTGGTTTCCCCCTCATCAATCTACACACACAATATCCCATAATAACAAAGCAAAAGCAGGTTTTTAGAATGTTTTGATGATTTATTAAGAATATCACATTTAGATAAGTATTCAGACCCTTTACTCAGTACTTTGTTGATTCACCGTTGGCAGCGATTACAGCACAGAGTCTTCGTGAGTATGATGCTACAAGCCTGGCATACAAGTATTTGGGGAGTTTCTCCCATTCTTCTTTGCAGATCCTCTCAAGCTCTGTCAGGTTGGATGGGGAACGTCGCTGCACAGCTATTTTCAGGTCTCTCCAGAGATATTCGATCGGGTTCTAGTCCAGGCTCTGGCTGGGCCAATCAAGGATATTCAGAGACTTGTCCCAAAGCCACTACTGCATTGTCTTGGCTGTGTGCTTAGGGTCGTTATCTTGTTAAAGGTGAACCTTTGCCCCAGCCTGAGGTCCTGAGCTCTCTGGAGCATGTTTTCATCGAGGATCTCTCTGCACTCCGTTCATCTTTGCTCAATCCTGAATAGTCTCCCAGTCCCTGCTGCATAAAACATCCCCCACATCATGATGCTGCCACCACAATGCTTCACTGTAGGGATGGTGCCAGGTTAGCTCCAGATGTAACGCTTGGCATTCAGGCCAAAGAGATCAACTTGGTTTCATCAGATCAGAGAATCTGGTTTCTCATGGTCTGAGAGTCATTTAGGTGCCTTTAAGCAAACTCCAAGCGGGCTGTCATGTGCCTTTTACCGAGGAGTTGCTCCGTCTGGCCACTCTACCAATAAGGCCTGATTGGTGGAGTGCTGCAGAGATGGTTGTCCTTATGGAAGGTTGTCACATCTCCACAGAGGAACTCTCGAGCTCTGTCAGAGTGACCATTGGGTTCTTGGTCACCTCCCTGATCAAGGCCCTTCTCCCCCGATTGCTCAGTTTGGCTGGGCGGCCAGCTCTAGGAAGAGTCTTGGTGGTTCCAAACTTATTCCATTTAAGAATGATGGAGGCAACTGTGTTCTTGGGGACCTTCAATGCTGCAGACATTATTTGGTACCCTTCCCCAGATCTGTGCCTCAACACAATCCTGTCTCAGAGCTGAAAAGACAATTGCTTCGACCTCATGGCTTGGCTTTTGCTCTGACAAGCACGGTCAACTGCGGGATCTTATATAGACAGGTGTGTGCCTTTCCAAATAATGTCCAATCAATTGAATTTACCACAGGTGGACTCCAATCAAGTTGTAGAAACATCTCAAGGACAATCAATGGAAACTGGATGCACCTGAGCTCCATTTCGAGTCTCATAGCAAAGGGTCTGAATAGTTACAGTTGAAGTTGGAAGTTTACATCCACTTAGGTTGGAGTCATTAAAACTAGTTTACATACACTTAGGTTGGAGTCATTAAAACTTGTTTTTCAACCACCCTACAAATGTCTTGTTAAAAAACTATAGTTTTGGCAAGTCGGTTAGGACATCTACTTAGTGCATGACACAAGTAATTTTTACAACAATTGTTTACAGACAGATTATTTCCCTTATAATTCACTGTATCACAATTCCAGTTGGTCAGAAGTTTACATACACTAAGTTTACTGTGCCTTTAAACAGCTTGGAAAATTCCTGAAAATCGGAGGAAACAGGTACAAAAGCATCTATATCCACAGTAAAATGAGTCCTACATTGACATAACCTGAAAGGCCGCTCAGCAAGATAGAAGCCAGTGCTCCAAAATCACCATAAAAAAGCCAGACTACAGTTTGCAACTGCACATGGGGACAAAGATCATACTTTTTGGAGAAATGTCCTCTGGTCTGATGAAACAAAAATAGAACTGTTTGGCCATAATGACCATCGTTATGTTTGGAGGAAAAAGGGGGAAGCTTGCAAGCCGAAGAACACCATCCCAACCGTGAAGCACGAGGGTGGCAGCATCATGTTGTGGGGGTGCTTTGCTGCAGAAGGGACTGGTGCACTTCACAAAATAGATGGCATCATGAGGCAGGAAAATTATGTGGATATATTGTAGCAACATTTCAAGACATCAGTTAAAGCTGGGTCGCAAATGGGTCTTCCAAATGGGTCTTCCAAAGTTGTGGCAAAATGGCTTAAGGATAACAAAGTCAAGGTATTAGAGTGGCCATCACAAAGCCCTGACCTCATCCTATATTAAATTTGTGGGCAGAACTGAAAAAGCATGTGCTTTTTTTCAAATGTATTTGGCTAAGGTGTATGTAAACTTCCAACTTCAACTGTATTTATTTATGTTTAGGTTTTACACATTACACATTGTAAAATAAAAATACAAATGTTTTCGCTTTGTCGTTATGGGGTATTGTGTGTAGATTGATGGTTGAATTTTTCTTATTTAATCCATTTTAGAATAAAGCTTTAACTTAACAAAATGTGGAAAAGGTGCTGGGGTCTGAAAAACAAGAAAAACAAGGGACGGCACGAATGTCAAGTAAAGATTGACTGATGTGTATTCACAAAGGAATCTGCTGGCAAAGCTAATCAAATCAAAATTCCCCAAAATCAATTCAATTTTATCTTATCTAACTCAGTCACAAATTAAAATGCAAGGCTCCATTTTAGTACAGCAGCAACGTCTCTGCCCTTCAATGACAGAATCAGAAATCAAAATCATTTTATTTACCACATACATTTACACATACACTGAATTTTACTTGGTGATATGGTGCTGCTAGTGATAGACAGCATTTAGAGACAGAAAACAGACCAAGGAGTTTACATACATTATATACAAATAGGTAGAGTGAACATGGAGCTAGTACATGTTCAGTTTTGTTCAGTCCCAAAATCCAGCAAGAACTCAATTCTTATTTTGCCAGCTGCGAGAAATGAACTAAGTATTGATTTTACCAGTTCAGTTACTAGTCTGAATAATAATCCGAAGGAAGGAAGAAGTCCACAAAAGAAACTAGGCCTTATAAAGTAGGCCCCAAAAATAGGCCTCAGAAAAAGACTTTCAAACTTTGGTCCTTAGAATAGTCCACAGAGGGAACTTCTCTTGACAATCAATACAAAATGAATTATTGGACAAGTCTTGTATGGAGATGAGAAAACCAGGCTTTTAAACTATAAACAGTTTACTAGTAAAAAAATGTGTGACCGGGGCAGTATCCACCGCCCATAGGGCTCAGACGACAGGTTCCGGAAGTGGATTCTCAATCCTCGTAGTCCATGGTGAAATTAATGAATATAAGTGATAGTGATATTACTGTGCAACTTAGACTTTCTATTTTCTCCCGAGACTGCTAAATAATTAGTATGCTGATGTAATGCCCCTCCGTTATGAATGTTTCAACCTCTGTGTTGAGGAGTCATGTTTTTACCATCGGTTCATGATGTCAAATAGTTATAACCTCTGTTACAGGCTTCAGTATTTCCATTTATGTTATTTAGGTTGGACTTCAGCATGTAAAGCACGTTAACACATAGGGCGCACGGATTGGTGTCACCTCCTTAGTCAGTATGTGTTACACCTGTGCTCGTTGTCATCTCGTTAGTGGGAAGGTGCTGGTCCAGGTGCTATTTAAGAGTGGCTGGCCCAGTGTTCCAGTTGTCTTGACAGATGTGGAGGGTCAACACTTTTAGTTAGTGCGCCCTAGTTTATTTATGGAGAAACATTATTTTGTCTGATTTTGTTTTGGTCCACCTTTTTGGTTTTCTTCCTGTCTTTAAGTTTTGTGTGGGTTTTTATTTTGTTTGGTTCTTAGTGGGCAAATTTAGTCACTCATGATGTGTATTTTAGGTTCCAGTTGTTATTGCTTGTCAACACTCAGTGTCCACCCCTTGAGTGTCATTCAGAACCACTCCTAAAACCCCACCTATTTTGATTGGTTGTTGGTCAGTGACTCTAGTTCCCTCTTCTGTTTGAGTGACATTCTGTGGTGTTACGTTTCCCAGCAAGAACACCCAAAAAGAGGCAGACTATGCACCGCAGTATTTAAAAAAATGTTTTACTCAAACTATAAACAATTTGCCACATCTTTGTACAATTAAACCACACACAGTAGGTCTATATATTCTACATATGAATACTGAATTGAATCTAATTATTCAAAGAAAACTCTCTTATAACATGTATTCTCCAGCAGGGAGTCTCTCTGAGCACTCTGCTGGAAACCTTGATTTTTATTGGTCCAATATGCTGCAGTTTAATAACTGATCTATCGGAGGGCCCAAAGGTCTTTAATTGCCTGCGAGTTAATTGTTAAGGTGTACGGCAGAGATCATTTGGAAATTATCTATCATTTAGCACAGTAATGAGTTGCTAATGGCACACTGGGCCGATTAGGCCTCTGCTGCCTCTCTCTCTTCTTACTGAGAGAGCCTCCACTCAGTCATGGAGAGCTGGGGATGCAGCCTCCTCTGGATAGTGCCTCCCACAGCAGGGTTCGGCAGGTGTGTGTACATGCCTCTCTGAGTGTGTCTAAATTCATTATTCTTAATCAAATCCTCTATCTCCCAGCAGGTCCAGCTCTATAAGGTCCAGAGTAGCATAAAGAACCAGATACAGCCACACTGATAAGCTACAACAGTGTTTTCTTGTCTGGTGGATGTGGATGTAGACGATACAGCTTCAGACTAGTCCCTAAAGGTCGCTTGCCCCTATCTGACCGCAGGGACTCACCACCACTTATCCAGAAGACGACAGGCAGAAATTATCCCAATTTAGCAGATATTTTCATGTTTTAAAAATGTCAACTTGGTCCTGCCAGTAAATTATGCAGTCATAATGTAATTAAAGGGAGTTTTTCAAAGGAACTCTATGTGCTGGGTAGACCAGAGGTCATGTAAAAAAACACTTAAAAAATGCAATTATGATAAAAGGCCACTTTTAGACCATTATGGATTTCAAAGGGAAGTAAATATGCGGTTAGAGGAAGCTGTGTTTAGAAGATGGAGGGGAAAGGCTGGTTATTGTACACACACATACTCACTCACTCTCCTCTGTCTCTGTCTCTGTCTCTCACCCACACACACCACACACACACCACACACACACTATGCTATTTGTTATGTCCCTTTACCAGGGTCAGAGGTCATTCCAATTTAAGCAGTCACTGTCTCCAGCTGTGACAGCTTAAACAGAGGTAGCTATTTAAACTACCTACACTTAACAAAACTGCTTGTAAAACTCTGGAGAAATAATACATTTTCACTCTAGAATTAAATAAATTATTCCTGAGGAAATAAATCCTATTTTGATTTATTGGGCATATTGCAACTTATTTTAACACTGAAAACAGCTTTTGTTTACACAGCTAATGAGATGTAATCAATTTAGTAAATGAGCAGAAACATTGTTTAATGCATTATTGAATGCCTGGAGTTTATGCTGCATTTTTAAGTGATTCAATTGATTAGTCATTTAGGAGGAAATCATTTTAGGCCTGTTTTACAGTAGGCATGTAAGCTTGTGTCAGCTAAAATAAAAACAACTATTAAGTCCATGTTTGGCTAAATGCAGAGGAACTAAAGACATGTTCATCTTTTTTTTTTTTTTTTTTTTTTTAAACATTTGACCAAAGATGGTGCCTGATTATAGCACCCAAATCAACAACCTTGCCTAGATAGCCAACCACATTGTCAAACTTAACACAGGTTCGTGCTTATGGATACAAACATGCTTAAGGACCAGTGCCCCCCCTCCCCAAAATCTGATTGACCACCCTAGTGGCCACCCAGAATTCTGAGATCTGATAGGTCATCTCTAAATATAATTTAGACCAAAGCATGCAAAGACAACAAAGACTCAAACTCACCTGAGAAAGCATCCAAGTGTGCAAAAAAGCATATTTCTGTCTTAGTACATTATGTGTAGCCCATGTACAATGCATTCGGAAAGTATTCAAACCCCTTGACTTTTTCCACATTTTGTTAAACTACAGCCTTGTTCTACAATGGATTAAATAAAAAAAGTTTCTCAGCAATCTACAGACAATACAGCATAATTGTCACGGCTGATTTCCTCCTCTTCGTCTGAAGATCGGACCAAAATGCAGCGTGGTAAGTGTCCATAGTAGATTTTAATGAATAAACCGAAACTGTACACAAACAATAAACGAAACGTGAAAAACCGAAACAGTACAGTGTGGTGAAACAAACAGACACGGAAACAATCACCCACAAAGTACCCACAGAATATGGCTGCCTAAATATGTTTCCCAATCAGAGACAACGATAGACAGCTGCCTCGAATTGAGAACCAATCTAGGCAACCATAGACATACAATATACCTAGAAAGGAGACAGCCCCATAAACATACAAAACCCCTAGACAAGATTAAAACACATACATCACCCATGTTACACCCTGACCTAACCAAAATAACAAGGAAAACAAAGAATACTAAGGTCAGGGTGTGACAGTACTCCTCCCCAAAGGTGCGGGCTCCCGGCCGCACACCTAAACTTAAAGGGGAGGCTTTGGGTGGGTGTCTGTCCATGGTGGCGGCTCTGGCGCTGGACGTGGACCCCACCACACCATAGTCTTTCTCCTCTTTAGTCTCCTCCTAGAAACGGCGACCCTCGCCGTCAACCTAGGATTGGCAACCCTACAAAATGGCCCCACTGGACTGAGGGCGCAGCTCCGGACTGAGGGGCAACTCCGGACTGAGGGGCAGCTCGGGACTAAAGGGCAGCTCAGGACTGAGGGGCAGCTCAGGACTGAGTGGTAGCTCAGGACTGAAGGGCAGCTCCGGACTGAAGGGCAGCTCCGGATTGGCTGATGACTCTGGAAGATCCTGGCTGACTGGCAGCTCTGGCAGATCCTGGCTGACTGGCGGCTCTGGCGGATCCTGGCTGACTGGCGGCTCTGGAGGATCCTGGCTGACTGGCGGCTCCTTGCTGACTGGCGGCTCTGGTGGATCCTTGCAGACTGGCGGCTCTGGCGGCTCCTTGCAGACTGGCGGCTCTGGCGGCTCCTTGCAGACTGGTGGCTCTGGCGGCTTCTTGCAGACTGGCGGCTCTGGCGGCTCCTTGCAGACTGGCTGCTCTGGCGGCTCCTTGCAGGCTGGCTGCTCTAGCAGCTCTGGACAGACGGGAGACTCTAGCAGCTCTGGACAGGCGGGAGACTCTAGCAGCTCTGGACAGGTGGGAGACTCTAGCAGCTCTGGACAGGCGGGAGACTCTAGCAGCTCTGGACAGGCGGGAGACTCTAGCAGCTCTGGACAGGCGGGAGACTAGCGGCTCTGGACAGGCGGGAGACTCTAGCGGCTCTGGACAGGCGGGAGACTCTAGCGGCTCTGGACAGGCGGGAGACTCTAGCGGCTCTGGACAGGCGGGAGACTCTAGCAGCTCTGGACAGGCGGGAGACTCTAGCAGATCCTTGCAGGCTGGCGGCTCTAGCAGCTCTGGACAGACGGGAGACTCTAGCAGCTCTGGACAGGCGGGAGACTCTAGCAGCTCTGGACAGGTGGGAGACTCTAGCAGCTCTGGACAGGCGGTAGACTAGCAGCTCTGGACAGGCGGGAGACTCTAGCGGCTCTGGACAAGCGGGAGACTCTAGCGGCTCTGGACAGGAAGGAGACTCTAGCGGCTCTGGACAGGCGGGAGACTCTAGCAGCTCTGGATAGGCGGGAGACTCTAGCGGTGCTGGAGAGTAGGAAGGCTCTAGCGGTGCTAGAGAGTAGGAAGGCTCTAGCGTTGCTGGACAGGCGAGGCGCGCTGTAGGCCTGGTGCGTGGTGCCGGCGCTGGTGGTACTGGGCCGAGGACACGCACCTCAGGAAGAGTGCGGGGAGGAGGAACAGGGAGTACTAGGCTCTGGACACGCACAGGAAACCTGGTGCGGGGGGCTGCCACCGGAGGGCTGGTGCGTGTAGGTGGCACTGGATAGACCGGACCGTGCAGGCGCACTGGAGCTCTTGAGCACCGAGCCTGCCCAACCTTACCTGGTTGTATGCTCCCGGTCGCCCTGCCAGTGCGGCGAGGTGGAATAGCCCGCACTGGGCTGTGCTGGCGAACCGGGGACACCGTGCGTAAGGCTGGTGCCATGTATGCCGGCCCAAGGAGACGCGCTGGAGACCAGAAGCGTAGAGCCGGCTTCATGGCACCTGGTTCGATGCCCACCCTAGCCCGGCCGATACGAGGAGCTGGTATGTATCGCACCGGGCTATGCACCCGCACTGGGGACACCGTGCACTCCACAGCATAACACGGTGCCTGCCCGGTCCCTCACGCTCTCCGGTAAGCACAGGAAGTTGGCGCAGGTCTCCTACCTGGCTTCGCCACACTTCCTGTGTGCCACCCCCCCAATTAATTTTTGGGCTGACTCTCGGGCTTCCATCCCTGCTTCCATGCTGCCTCTTCAAACCGCCGCCTCTCCGCTTTGGCTGCCTCCAGCTCTGCCTTGGGGCGGCGATATTCCCCCGGCTGCGTCCAGGGTCCATGTCCAACCAGTATCTCCTCCCAAGTCCAAAAGTCCTGATTGCGTTGCTCTTCCTGCCACTGCCTGTCACCACGCTGTTTGGTCCTGCACTGGTTGGTGATTCTGTCTTGGGCTGATTTCCTCCTCTTCGTCTGACGCAGGGATCGAACCAAAATGCAGCGTGGTAAGTGTTCATAGTAGATTTGAATGAATAAACCGAAACAGTACAAAAACAATAAACGAAACGTGAAAAACCGAAACAGTACCGTGTGGTGAAACAAATACAGACACGGAAACAATCACCCACAAAGTACCCACAGAATATGGCTGCCGAAATATGGTTCCCAATCAGAGACAAAAATAGACAGCTGCCTCGAATTGAGAACCAATCTAGGCAACCATAGACATACAATATACCTAGAAAGGAGACAGCCCCATAAACATACAAAACCCCTAGACAAGACAAAAACACATAAATCACCCATGTCACACCCTGACCTAACCAAAATAACAAGGAAAACAAAGAATACTAAGGTCAGGGTGTGACAATAATGAAGAAGCGAAAACTGTTTTTTACAATATATTGCAAATTTAAAAAAATATATAATATTGAAATACATTTCAGTAGAATGCATTCAGTTGTAAAACTGACTAGGTATCCCCCTTTCGCTTTCCTTTGCGATGAGACTTGAAATTGAGCTCCGGTGTATCCTGTTTCCATTGATCAACTTGATTGGAGTCCACCTGTGGTAAATTTAATTGATTGGACATGATTTGGCAAGGCACAAACCTGTCTATACAAGGTACCACAGTTGACAATGCATGTAAGAGCAAAAATCAAGCCAGCCATGAGGTTGAAGGAATTGTCCGTAAGAGCGCCGAGACTGTGTTTTGTCAAGGCACAGATCTGGGGACTTGAAGCAAAATATTTCGAAAGCCTTGAAGGTTCCCAAGAACACAGTGGCCTCCATCATTCTTAAACAGAATAAGTTTGGAACCACCAGGACTCTACCTAGTCCTGGCCACCCAGCCAAACTGAGAAATTGGGGGAGGAGGGCCTTGGTCAGGGAGGTGACCAAGAACCCAATGGTCATGCTGACAGAGCTCCAGAGTTCCTCTGTGGAGATGGGAGAACCTTCAAGAAGGGCAACCATCTCTGCAGCACTCCACCAATCAGGCCTCTTGGTAGTGGCCAGACGGAAGCCACTCCTCCGTAAAAGGCACATGACAGCCCACTTGGAGTTTGCCAAAAGGCACCTAAAGGACTCTCAGACCAAGAGAAACAAGATTTTCTGGTCTGATGAAACCAAGATTGAACTCTTTGGCCTGAATGCCAATCGTCACGTCTGGAGGAAACCTGCCACCATCCTTACAGGGGAGCATGTTGGTGGCAGCATTATGCTGTGGGGATGTTTTTCAGTGGCAGGAACTGGAAGACTAATCAGGATTGAGAAAAAGATGTACAGAGAGATCCTTGATGAGAACCTGCTCCAGAGCGCTCAGGACCTCAGACTGGGGTGAAGGTTCACCTTCCAACAGAACAACGACCCTATATCCCCATCCCATTTACAAAAATGTTTAGATGATACCCATATGTGATGTAGCTAACTGACACCTACGCCTTCAACCTGCCTGGTACCTCACGGTCTTAGATTTGAACTGAGCCACATGTAGCCCACCCGCTGTCTAACTACCTGACACCTGTGACTAATGAGTTGTGACTGAAACTTCACACACACACGCACACACACCTCCTTCTCCACCCTCCTTTCAGGGTGTAGGCAGCATGGCTGTGATTGAAAGCTTGTGTAATTTGTCCTCCCTACTCTTTTGCCACACACACACACACACTTGTTCACTCCAGAGCTGTCTCACAGGGTCCAATGTTAAATTACTTCTCCCCTCTCCCCTCTCCAACCTCCTCTGAAACCCCCCAAGAAATCGATTAATGCGCTGATTGAAATGCAGTCTTCATGATCTGCCCAGCACAGCTTATTGCTCAAACCAGTCGTTGTCTACTGATCTCTCCATGACATGGCTCTTACCCCATGAGTCAAACATTCTAGAAGTTGCCTGCCTGGCTAAACATTTCTCATGACTGTAGAATGGAGACAGCGGAGGGTAAGAGTTCAAAACTTTCGCCAACTACATTTCCATGTCTTGGACGTCTTGGGTGTTGGGGTCTCGCTGGACATGACTCATTTCTTTCCATGTCCGGTAATTTTCTATGTTTGGGATGGTGGCTTGTGGCTGGATGGACATGGGGACTGGTGACATAGCTTGGCGCCAGCATGTGTTATATCGGATGATGTAGGAGGCCAAGACACACACACCACCCACCCGCCTACTCAGAATTCAACCTTCATCCATGTTTCTCAAACATCAAATTTCGAAGTTGTTCCAAACGTCAAATCTAAGTTAAGGCATTGACTCCACATTGACTCCACATCAGGTTAAGTTCAGGAATGAACTGCAAGGCTAGGCATTAAGTCTAAACTGTTATGGTAAGAGGTAAGGTTTGGGATAGGTTTAAATAGGTTTAAAACAAACATCTCAAAAACATCTTTCTATCACTGGATTCAAGCTTGCAACCTTTGCTACCAGAGGCAAATGCTTACGCCTATCTGCCATCCACAACACCCTAGCAAAACCCAAACCTACTTGAAGGTAACTGTGCTCACGGTTGCCCCTAGTGGCTGGTTTCCACGTAATCTCCCGATATCCCAAGACATGGATTAAAGTTGAATACTTGTATAACGGGTGACCTGGTTGGTCATACACAGGGCTGTGCACGGTGTGTGTGTTGGTCATACACAGGGCTGTGCACGGTGTGTGTGTTTGTCACACACAGGGCTGTGCACGGTGTGTGTGTTTGTCACACACAGGGCTGTGCACGGTGTGTGTGTTTGTCACACACAGGGCTGTGCACGGTGTGTATGTTTGTCACACACAGGGCTGTGCACGGTGTGTGTGTTGGTCATACACAGGGCTGTGCACGGTGTGTGTGTTTGTCACACACAGAGCTGTGCACGGTGTGTGTGTTGGTCATACACAGGGCTGTGCACGGTGTGTGTGTTGGTCACACACAGGGCTGTGCACGGTGTGTGTGTTTGTCACACACAGGGTTGTGCAAGGTGTGTGTGTTGGTCATACACAGGGTTGTGCACGGTGTGTGTGTTTGTCACACACAGGGTTGTGCAAGGTGTGTGTGTTGGTCATACACAGGGTTGTGCACGGTGTGTGTGTTTGTCACACACAGGGTTGTGCAAGGTGTGTGTGTTGGTCATACACAGGGTTGTGCAAGGTGTGTGTGTTGGTCATACACAGGGTTGTGCACGTGGCCGACAGGGAGAAGGCTAACAGCAGTCAAAAGCGTCTGCCCTCAGACAAGCTGGTTATTAAGGAGGACACACACGCATCAATGCACCCACTCACGCACGCTATTTATATTGGGAGTGATAAATAGACGGACATCAAACACATTCAATCAGTGCAGTGTTTTGTTACCATTGCTGATCATTTGATTGCTGACAGTGATGTCACAGACTAGGTTGTTTGACAACAGTAAACACAGTCTACTAAACTATTCTCATATGTATAATCCTGCACTCTTTCCACTCTACTTACTCTCTTTCTCAGTTTAAATGAGGAAATGTGTTATGTTCTACTTTAATGGATCCAAATGTGTTTATGTGCTGCAGTAGCAGCTGAGTCGTATTCCGTTAGCAGCTACTGTCAATTGCCCCTCAGCCCTTTCCCAAAACTAATCTGTCTGTGATTATGTAGATCACACCACAGAAGTGAGAACAGGAGGGAGGGAGAGAGAGAGAAAGAGAGATAGAGCAAGGCCATGTTTCATGTGAGAGTGAGAGAGAGAGAGAGAGAGAAAGAGGGAGAGAGATGTTGCAGTGGAAATGAAGAAAGGAGGTAGAAAACAGTAACAGTAGTTTTCCTCCTGTAATGGCTGTAGGATATCCAACCAGCCCTGAAATAAGTTAAGGGATTATGTTTAGAAACTCATTATGAATGTTTAAGGGTTAAAACAAAACAACTGTGCCCACGACTGCGTGTTTCAAACACACAACTTTCCGATCCAGAGTCATGGGATCACTCGTATCCATCACCCCCTATCTAAAACACCCAAGCAAAAGCCAAGCCTGCTTGAAGGTGATAGCGCTCACTGTTGCCCCTAGTGGCCGGTTTTGAAGGCATTTCCCGAAGTGCTCAGGACATTGACAGATGTCCAATTTCGACATCAATCTTGCATGACATGGCTGGGACATCTCTTCATAGTTTTGGATGGAATGATAAGATGTTTTATTGTCACATACACTGGATACCATGAAGAGAGGATACAAAAACAATAAAAAATGTGTGGTAAGTGAACATCGAAGTGAGTCTTGAGCCTCTCCAACCTATAGAAGATGAAACATCTCTCTCTGGTCTTTGTATTGTCCAGCCCCTGCAGGCACTTTTTACATCATGCATTTTATATTATGCATGTACAATTTTTGGACACTCTTAGAAAACAGGGTTCCTGTTTTGGTTCCACGTAGAACCCTTTTCGGTTCCATGTAGAACCCCTTCCACAGAGGGTTCTACATGGAACCCAAAAGAGTTCTACCTGGAACCAAAAAGGGTTCTTCAAAGGGTTCTCCTACGGCAGGTATTCCCAAACTGGGGTATGCCAAATAAAAATGTGATAAACATTTTCACATTTTCAAACAGTACATTTATATTTTCCAATGGGGCTATACATTTCCAACGGGGCTATACGAGTAGCCTCGTTTCACTGCCAAAAATAAAATTAAACCATTTAGTGTTCAGCGAAATAACAACACAATGTCAAATATGTAGTAAGACATGGATAAAAACAACAGATTCCATTAATAAGAAGGGGCCAGCACAGCTCCTGGTATATGTCCTTTATGGGGGGGTCAATTAAGGAAGACATTCTCTTCTGCAAACCACTGGAAACCATGACAACATGAGAGGATATTTTTTTAAGTACTGGACAGCCATGTGACATCTAATGGACTTTGGTGGTCTTGATGGCGCAAAAGCCATGACATTGAGACATAGTGGAGAGGTAACGAGCGTGCAAGCAGTTGCTCCCGACGCCACTTGGGTACACTGCAGCATTTGCCTTGGCAAATCGCGCCTTTGCAACCATGTACCTATGTGAGAGTGGATTCTCGGCCCTCACTAGCATGAAAACTAAATACAGCCACAGACTGTGTGGAAAATGATTTAAGACTGAGACTCTCTCCAATACAACCCAACATTGCAGAGTTATGTGCATCTTTTCAAGCACACACTTATCATTAACCTGTGGTGAGTTATTCACTCTTTTTGATGAACGCATGTTTAATATGTAAGATGGCTAAATAAAGAGCAACATTTATTATTGTAATATTATTATTTGTGTCCTGGTCCTATAAGAGCTCTTTGTCACTTCCCATAAGCCAGGTAAATGTATCGTATAGTGTGTGTGTGGCAGGCTTACATTGATGCCAAAAAACAACATTTGAGAGTGCGCTGGCCCTGGTGCTAGAGGAGGTACGCAACTGGAGGTTGAATGTTCGAAGGGGTACGGGACTACAAGAATTGTGGGAACCGCTGTCCTATGGGGATAGCTGAAGAACCCTTTTACATTGATGTTTATATTTAGCTCCTTCCTTTCTAAGAGTGTGCATCCTGTGGTGTGTCAAATGCTCCCCTAAATACAACCCTCCAACCCTCCCACCTTTAAATCTCCTCTGAGGCAGTGCACGAGAGTATAGCAGCGTAGATCAGAGCAGCAGAGAGCAGAGCAGCGTAGAGAGCTCCCATTGATTGCAGCACGGTCGAGGAGCATTACTTTCATCTAGAGGAGGCGAGAGGAGTCACAGCAGCTCTGATGACTCTGAAGGAGATAAGAACGAGGTCCAATTCTATTTGACACGACACACTGACTCTCTCTCTCTCACATTGAGCAGAGGTCGGTCTATCTGTGTGTGTGTGTGTGTGTGTGTGTGTATGTGTGTGTGTGTTTTTGAATGCATCACTGAACTGGTTGTCTGCTGAGCCTGGGGTGGAAGGCTAGAAGGTTTAAAGGATAGAAGCGGCAGGATCAACCCTATCTCATTAAGAATCAGCAGACTGGATTATCATGTGTAATGATGTGACCAGGAGAGGTATAAGACACGATCAGGCTGCTAATACAGGTTCATGTCCCTGTAGTACCTAGGATAGGCTGGCTAATACAGGTTAGCTTCCATGTTGTCCCTAGGATATGCTGGTTAATACAGGTTACCGTCCCTGTAGTCAGTAGGATAGGCTGGCTAATACAGGTTAGCGTCCCTGTAGTCCATAGGATAGGCTGGCTAATACAGGTTAGCGTCCCTGTAGTCCTTAGGATAGGCTGGCTAATACAGGTTAGCGTCACTGTAGTCCATAGGATAGGCTGGCTAATACAGGTTAGCGTCCCTGTAGTCCATAGGATAGGCTGGCTAATACAGGTTAGCATCCCTGTAGTCCATAGGATAGGCTGGCTAATACAGGTTAGCGTCCCTGTAGTCCGTAGGATAGGCTGGCTAATACAGGTTAGCGTCCCTGTAGTCCATAGGATAGGCTGGCTAATACAGGTTAGCGTCCTTGTAGTCCATAGGATAGGCTGGTTAATACAGGTTAGCGTCCCTGTAGTCCATAGGATAGGCTGGTTAATACAGGTTAGCGTCCCTGTAGTCCATAGGATAGGCTGGCTAATACAGGTTAGCGTCCCTATAGTCCATAGGATAGGCTGGCTAATACAGGTTAGCATCCCTGTAGTCAGTAGGATAGGCTGGCTAATACAGGTTAGCGTCCCTGTAGTCCATAGGATAGGCTGGCTAATACAGGTTAGCGTCCCTGTAGTCCATAGGATAGGCTGGCTAATATAGGTTTCCCATATTACTGACCATGGGCAAATGGGACAGTCTAACCGACAGCTTTTGTGGTCAAGATATGACTCTGAGATAGACAATGACTGTGGGGACTATGGTTTATTCTGAAATGTAGTGTGACAGCAATGATAGTGACTACATGGCCTTAAAACCTCTTAAATCATCTTAGGGATAGCCCCCTTTTTTTAAATGTTCACCTAAAATGACATACCCAAATCTAACTGCCTGTAGCTCAGGCCCTGAAGCAAGGATATGCATTTTCTTGGTACCATTTGAAAGGAAACACTTTGAAGTTTGTAAAACTGTGAATTCAATGTAGGAGAATATAACACAATAGATCTGGTAGAAGAAAATACAAAGAAAAAAACAACTGTTTTAATTTTTTCTACCACCATCTTTGAAATGCAACAGAAAGGTCCCACATCTAGTCATCACTCTGGTTGTAATTCCGATGGTGTCCACAAGATGGCAGCAGTGTATGAGATGATGGATAACTTGAAGTATGCACAAACTACATGACATTTAGTGTGAAGTTACCCAGGTACATTTGGGCAAATCGTGAAGGAGACATTTACATTCACATTTAATTTTTCTACAAGAATATCGTCAAATATGTTCCAGGATTAGCAGCTATATTATAAGTTCAACATTTGCAATACACCCAGTTTTCATAACTCTCTATATTCTTATTATTTTTGTCCAAAAGGAAAAGGCTTGCTGTCACACAAGGTTAGCAGCTACATTTTGTGACAAATAATGGGTCTCCCATAAAGCCCAGCTCATTGGCAATCTAGCTAGCTTTGTTTGATCCCGATTGGTGCTTATTTGACAAAGTTACAGTTGAACAAATGAAGACCGCCTGCGTCATCAGTGTGCCATGAAGGCGTCACTCTCTGACCAAATTTGGTGTCCTATAGGATATACTACACCCCTAACAATATAGTAAAGTCTGGTTACGTTCTAGGATCTCTGAGGAATAAATATGAATGTGGTTTGACTGTTGGAAACAACGGTTAGGGTTATATTTTCACAGATGATTCCTTTCTTTGCAAATCGAACCGATCCCGTAGAGATTAATGGCCATGTACTCTTGTAATCTCCACCCGGCGCAGCCAGAAGAGAAATGGCCACCCCTCAGAGCATGGTTCCTCTCCAGGTTTCTTCCTAGGTTCTTGCCTTTCTAGGGAGATTTTTGCTAGCCACTACGTAGATTCTACATCTGCATTGCTTGCTGTTTGGGGTTTTAGGCTGGGTTTCTGTATAGCACTTTGTGACTGATGTACAAAGGGCTTTACAAATACATTTGATTGGAGTTGCTCAAATGATTCCAAATGTAAGCTATTCATATAAAATGTTACCGTTTCGTCTGTCAGTGACTTGGTGTGTGTTGCTGGAGATGTTAATCATATCATATCAAAACAAATCCAATTGTATTTGTCACATGTTTCATAAACAACAGGTTTAACAGTGAAATGCTTACTTGCAGGATCTTTTTCAACAATGCAGAGTTAAAGATGAAGATAGAAATAAAATAGAAATAGTGACACGGAATAAATACACAGTGAATAACGAGTGGAAATAACATGAGCATATACAGGGAGTACCAGTACAGAGTCAATGTACAGAGGTATGAGGTCATTGAGGTTTGAGTAAACAGGCTAGCCAAAAGGATAGATAGTAGTCAGCAGAAGCAGCCTATCTGGTGAGTGTGAAAGTGTGTGCGAGTTTGTGTGTGCGAGGGTTCTTCTCAACAAAGAAGAACCCTGTGCTGGCGGGAGAGGATGAAGGATGTATAAATCCTTCAGCTAGGGAGTCCCCAATGTAGGTGTCCATTGCCTTCGTCTCCTGATCAAGAGTTGTCCCTGGGGCGGAGTGGTGCTAAGGAGAAGGTCTATCCTGCAGTTATATGGTCGGTGCGGCAGAGGTGAAGTGGCCCGGGCCTTGTTGAACACCACGATGAAGGTCCTGGTGCACCACGGGAATGGTGGAGAGGTCCGGGGCACCTTCTGAGCCCACAGGAAGACGTACCAGGGCAGGTTGTGCTGACTTCAAACACTGGGCGTGGCAGAACGAAGGGATTGTGTCGCTGGAGCCAGGAGAATCCCAATACCATGGGAATTTGAGGAGACTTGATGAGCAGGAATTTAATAGTCTCGTTGTGATTCTCTGACACTCGTAGGTTGATGGGAGTGGTAATATGAGTGACCCATCCAGCGCTCTAACATCCATGGGAAGTGGAGAGGGGCTGAGTGAGGATGTTCAGCTCGGAAGCCAGGGTAGCGTCAAAAAAACTCTCATCGGCCCCAAAGTCAATGAGGACCCGGAGAGATTTAGTCTGGCTTCCCCACAGCAGAATGGCATGAACAGGGGTGCGAGCAAGGGAAGAAAGGAAAGTTCTCCATATGGCCCACATGCGTACTAGCTCCTACCAGTCAGCCTGATCTCTTTAAAGGACAAGAGGACAGAACATTACCAAGAGTCCTGCAATATAGACAACTCTTCATGTTGATCCTGTATTGCTATTCCGCTGGCAACAGCCCAGCTCTACTTAGGCTCGGGAAGCGGTGACTCGGCCGTCTCCGGCAACTCTTGGGGAAGGTCGGGAAGCATCGGGTTCTCTCAGCAATGGGATCGTTGGGGACATCCAGGATGACTTTGAAGCAAGGAGGAATCCCTGGACTTGCTAGCGAAGTCGAAAATCCTCTACCTCCGTTGTTCTCGTAGTCCCCCATCGATTCGGATAGTCAAAGTGATGCCGTGCAGGAACATATTCGAACAGGGCTTCCTGGTTCCAAGCACTCTCCGCTGCCAACGTGCAGAAATACACCGCATAGTCAGCCACACTGCAAGAGCCCTGCCGAAGCTGGATTAGCTTCTGGGCAGCTTCTCTCCTGGAGAACAGAGCGTAAAAAACCTTCTTCACCTCTCCCACGAACCCCTCCAGACAAACGCATACGGCCGGCTGCTGTTCCCATACAGCAGTAGCCCAGGTGAGAGCCCTCTCGGACATAAGCGTGATGAGATAGGCCATCTTGCAATGATCCTGGGTGAAGGAGGATGCTGAAGCTCGAAAATGAGGGCACACTGAGCTAGAAATGCCCTCCCAGAAAACCGGCGGAATTGCTCCAGCAAACTGTCCAATGCCCGGTCATGGCGTTCAGCCAATGTTTGGACCCCTTCCATAAGGCCACTAAGCAGGCCCTCGTGGCTCCCGATGGTGGCTCCTTGGGAAGAGATGGCATCGCGCAGCTGTCCCGGGTCTGCTGGGTCAGTCATGGCCAGTTCGTTCCATCAGGTTTGAAGGTAAGACCCAGATACAGACTGTGTCGGAGTAACAATGTTTATTATGGCAACAGGGCAGGCAAACGGCAGGTCAAGGCAGGCAAGGATTGATAACCAGAGTAGTGGGGGAAAGGTACAGGACAGTGGCAGGCTCAGGGTCGGGTCAGGCAGAGGTCGGTAATCCAGAGTTGGGGCAAAGGTACAGGACGGCAGGCAGGCTCAGGGTCATGGTCAGGCAAGGGTCAAAACCAGGAAGGCTGAAAAGAGAGACTGGTTGACTTGACAAACTAGATGAACTGGCACCAGACAAACAGAGATACACGGGATAATGGGGAAGATGGGCGACACCTGGAGGGGGTGGAGACAATCACAAAGACAGGTGAAACAGATCAGTGTGTGACAAGTACTAGAGATTATATCTTAATTTTTCCCCCTCATCAGTATTTCTCACAAATTGTTTATATCTTCACTGCCCCTGTTTTCTGAAATGTATATCCCATGCAGAGTTTACCTACAGTATGCTGCTATCCTAACATTTTCCATTATTTGTTTCTTCTTGCATTTCTCCAGGACTCACAGGCTTTAAGAGATGCCATTTCAATGTCTTCCTTTTGCAGGATAAGGAATTCTTAAACCAAAATTTTACTGCCATTAACTTAAAACTTCTTATGGCTTAGATCCCGCTAACGGGATCGATATGACAACAGCCAGTGAAAGTGCAGGGCGCCAAATGTGTCAGATTAAAAAAAAAAATTACCAAAAAAATCACACCATGAAATAATCTGAGTACAGCTCTCAGCCAACGAAACAAGCCATACAGATATCCGCCGTGTTGTGGAGTCAATAGAAGTTAGAAATAGCATTATAAATATTCACTTACCTTTTTTGTTCTTCATCAGAATACACTCCCAGGAATCCCAGTTCCACGAGAAATGTTTGTTTTGTTTGAAAAAGTCCATAATTTAGGTCCAAATACCTCCTTTTTGTTTGCGCGTTTAGTACACAATCCAAATTCACGAGGCGTGGGCAAGTCCAGGCGAAAGTTCAGACGAAAAGTAATATTACAGTTCGTAGAAACATGTCAAACGAAGTATAGAATCAATCTTTAGGATGTTTTTCTAATCTTCAATAATGTTTCAACCGGAGAATTCCTTTGTCTGTAGAAATGCAACTCTGGCAGAGCCCTTACTCAATCAGCTCTCATTCCCCCCTCCTTCACAGTAAAAGCCTCAACAAAGGTTCTAAAGACTGTTGACATCTAGTGGATGCCTTAGGAAGTGCAATATGACCCCATAGATACTGTATATTCGATAGGCAATGACTTGAAAAACTACAAACCCCAGATTTCCCACTTCCTCGTTTTTTCTCAGGTTTTTGCCTTCCATATGAGTTCTGTTATACTCACAGACATCATTCAAACAGTTTTAGAAACTTCAGAGTGTTTTCTATCCAAATCTATTAATAATATGCATTTATTAGCAACTGGGCCTGAGTAGCAGGCAGTTTACTCTGGGCACCTTATTCATCCAAGCTACTCAATACTGCCCCCAGCCATCAGAAGTTATTAAGGATTGGACCCTTTTTTTCTCTTCTTTTTTTCTTCTTTTTTTTCTCGCCTAAAATGACATACCCAAATCTAACTGCCTGTAGTTCAAGACCCGAAGCACGGATATGCATATTCTTGATACCATTTGAAAGGAAACATTTTGAAGTATGTGGAAATGTGAAATTAATTTAAGAGAATATAACACATTAGATCCATCATCTTTGAAATGCAAGAGAAAGGCCATAATGTATTATTCCAGCACAGGCGCAATTTCGATTTTGGCCACTAGATGACAGCAGTGTATGTGCAATGTTTTAGACTGATCCAATGAACCGTTGCATTCCTGTTCAAAAGTTTGTGTCAAGAATGCCCAAATGTGCCTAATTGGTGTATTAAAACCTCTTGAGACTAGGGGGAAGTATTTTGATGTTTGGATGAAAAACGTGCCCAATGTAAACTGCCTATTTCTCAGGCCCAGAAGCTAGAATATGCATGTAATTGGCAGAGTAGGATGGAAACGACTCTAAAGTTTCCAAAACTGTCAAAATATTGTCTGTGAGTATAACAGAACTGATATTACAGGCGAAAACCAGAGGAAAATCCAACCAGGAAGTGCTGTTATTCTGAAACATCTCTTTTCCATCGCAAGCCTATCCTCCATTTAAAGGGATTTCAACCAGATTCCTTTCCCTGTGGCTTCCCCATGGTGTGAACAGTCTTTAGACATAGTTTCAGGCTTTTATTCTGAAAAATGAGCCAGAATGATCACATCGCGTCAGTGGATAGCTAGGTGTCCCCAGATTTGTGCATGAGCGAGTGCCTGGAGCAAGACCTTTTCTCTCTCTCTCCTGTTGAAAAGGCTACCGTCCGGTTTAAATATTATCGATTATTTATTGTAAAAACAACCTGAGGATTGATTATAAAAACGTTTGACATGTTTCTACGAACTTTACGGATACTATTTGGAATTTTCGTCTGCCCGTCATGACCTGCACGAGCCTGTGGATTACTAAACAAAACGCGCCAACCGAATGAAGGTTTTTGGATATAATAATAATCTTTATCGAACAAAACAAACATTTATTGTGTAACTGGGAGTCTTGTGAGTGCAAACATACAAAGATCATCAAAGGTAAGGGATTAATTGTAATGCTTTTCTGACTTTCATGACCAATCTACTTTGCTGCTAGCTGTTTGTAATGTTTTGTCTGCTGAGACCGGTACCGCTTGTCATGCTGTAGTGGAGAGAGCAGTCTATGACTGGGGTGGCTGGGGTCTTTGACAGTTTTTAGGGCCTTCCTCTGACACCGCCTGGTGTAGAGGTCCTGGATGGCAGGCAGCTAAGCCCCAGTGATGTACTGGGCCGCACACACTACCCTCTGTAGTGCCTTGCAGTCAGAGGCTGAGCAATTGCCGAACGGGGCAGTGATGCAACCAGTCAGTATGCTCTCGATGTTGCGTCTATAGAACATTTTGAGGATATGAGGACCCTGAGGGGGAATAGGCTTTGTCGTGCCCTTTTCACAACTGTCTTGGAGTGTTTGGATCATTCTAGTTTATTGTTGATGTGGACACCAAGGAATTTGAAGCTCGCAACCTGCTCCACTACAGCCCAGTCGATGAGAATGGGGGCGTGCTCAGTCCTCCGTTTCCTGTAGTCAACAATCATCTCCTTAGTCTTGGTTACATTGAGGGATAGGTTGTTATTCTGGCACCACCCGGCCAGGTCTCTGATCTCCTCCCTATAGGTTGTCTTGTTGTTGTCGGTGATCAGGCCTACCACTGTTGTGTCGTCTGCAAACTTAATGATGGTGTTGGAGTCGTGCCTGGCCATGCAGTCGCGGGTGAACAGGAAGTGCAGGAGGGGACTGATCACACACCCTTGGGGAGCTCCAATGTTAAGGATAAGCGTGGCAGATGTGTTGCTACCTACCCTCACCACCTGGGGGTGGCCTGCCAGGAAGTCCAGGATCCAGTTGCAGAGGGAGGTGTTTAATCACAGGATCCTTATCTTTGTAATGAGCTATGAGGGTATTATGGTGTTGAACGCTGAGCTGTAGTCAATGAATAGCATTCTCACATAAGTGTTCCTTTTGTCCAGGTGGGAAAAGGCAGTGTGGAGTGCAATAAAGATTACATCATCTGTGGATCTGTTTGGGCGGTATGCAAATTGGAGTGGGTCTAGCGTTTCTGGGATAATGGTGTTGATGTGAGTCATTACCAACCTTTCAAAGCACTTCATGGCTACGGACGTGAGTGCTACGGGTCTGTAGTCATTTAGGCAGGTTGCCTTTACATTCTTGGGCACAGGGACTATGGCGGTCTGCTTGAAACATGTTGGTATTACAGACTCAATCAGGGACATGTTGAAAATGTCAGTGAAGACACCTGACAATTGTTCAGCACATGCCCGGAGCACACGTCCCCGTCTGGCCCCGCAGCCTTGTGTATGTTGACCTGTTTAAAGGTCTTACTCACGTAGGCTATGGAGAGCGTGATCACACAGTTGTCCGGAACTGCTGGTGCTTTCATGCATGCCTCAGTGTTGCTTGCCTGGAAGCAAGCATAGAAGTGATTTAGCTTGTCTGGTAGGCTCGTGTCACTGGGCAGCTTGCGGCTGTGCTTCCCTTTATAGTCTGTAATAGTTTGCAAGCCCCGTCATGCAAGACGAGCGTCGGAGCCAGTGTAGTATGATTCAATCTTAGTCCTGTATTGACGCTTTGCCTGTTTAATGGTTCGTCGCAAGGCATAGCAGGATCTCTTGTAAGCTTCCGGGTTAGAGACCTTGAAAGCGGCAGCTCTACCCTTTAGCTCAGTGCGAATGTTGCCTGTAATCCATGGCTTCTGGCTGGGGTATGTACGTACAGTCACTGTGGGGACGACGTCCTTGATGCACTTATTGATAAATCCAGTGACTGATGTGATGTATTCCTCAATGCCTTCGGAATAATCCCGGAACATGTTCTAGTCTGTGATAGCAAAACAGTTCTGTAGTTTAGCATCTGCTTCATCGGACCACTTTTTTTTAGACCGGGTCACTGGTGCTTCCTGCTTTAATTTTTGTCTTGTAAGCAGGAATCAGGAGGATAGAGTTGTGGTCGGATTTACATAATGGAGGGCGAGGGAGAGCTTTGTACGTGTCTCTGTGTGTGGAGTACAGGTGATCTAGAATTTTTTTACTTTTTACCTCTGGTTGCATGTTTAACATGTTGATGGAAATTTGGTAGAACTGATTTAAATTTCCCTGCATTAAAGTCTCCAGCCACTAGGAGCGCCGCCTCTGGGTGAGTGGTTCCTTTTTGCTTATTTCCTTATACAGCTGACTGAGTGCGGTCTTAGTGCCAGCATCTGTCTGTGGTGGTAAATAAAACAGCCACGAAAAGTATAGCTGAAAACTCTTGGCAAGTAGTGTGGCCTGCAATTTATCACAATACACTCTACTTCAGGCGAGCAAAATCAAGAACAATCTTTAGATTTAGTGCACCAGCTGTTTACAAATATGCACAGACCGCCCCCCTCGTCTTACTGTGGCTGTTCTATCTGGCCGGTGCAGCGTATATCCCGCTAGCTGAATATCCATGTTGTCATTCAGCCACGATTCTGTGAAACATAGGATATTACCATTTTTGATGTCCCGTTGGTAGGATATTCGTGATTGTACCTCGTCTAATTTATTGTCCAATGATTGCACGTTGGCGAGTAGTATTGATGTAAAGGCAGTTTTCCCACTTGCCTTTTCCGGGTCCTGATCAGGCATCCGGCTCTTTGTCCTCTGTACCTGTGTCGCTTCCTCTTGCAAATTACGGGGACGTTTGCCCTTTCGGGTGTTTGGAGAATGTACTGTGCGTCTTGCTTGTTGAAGAAAAAATCTTTGTCTAATCCGAGGTGAGTGATCGCTGTCCTGATATCCAGAAGCTATTTTTTTTGTCGTAATGTAGAGGACGTGCACCTGCTAATATCGCTTTCCTATGGAACACACTTCTTTCCTTATGAAATATTATAGTTTAACAACATTTTAGTGTACCTGAGGATTAGATAGAAATGTATTTTGACTTGTTTTAACAAAGCTTAGTGGTAGCTTTTTGGATTCCTTTCTCTGCATGTTGAACGAGTTGATTACTCAAATCGATGGCACCAACTAAACAGACTTTTTGGGATATAAAGAAGGGTTTTATCTAACAAACGACACTGCATGTTGTAGCTGGAACCCTTTGGTGTCACGGTCGTCGTAAGGAGGAGACCAAGACGCAGCATGATAAGTGTACATTCCTCTTTATTAAAGAATGAACACTGAACAAGACGATCAAAACAAACCATGACGCTAATATGGCTAGTGCAGACAGGCAACTAAACATAGAATAAGAACCCACAAACACCCAAGGAATATGGCTACCTAAATATGGTCCCCAATCAGAGACAACGATAAACAAATGCCTCTGATTGAGAACCAATCTTGGCAACCATAGACATATAAACACCTAGACTTACAAAAACCCCTGGACATACAAAAAACCCTAGACAATTAAAAACACCCTCATCACACCCTGACCTAACCAAAATAATAAAGAAAACATAGATAACTAAGGTCAGAGCGTGACATTTGGATTGCAAATCAGAGGAAGATTTTCAAAAGGTAACTGAATATTTAATTGCCATTTGTGAATTTATGAAACCTGTGCTGGTTGAAAAATATTTTGAGGTGGGGCAACGTCCTCAAACAATCGCATGACATGCTTTCGCTGTAAAGCCTATTGTAAATCGGACAATGCAGTTAGATTAATACGAATTTAAGCTTTTAACCAATATAAGACACTTGTATGTACCTAAATGTTTAATATCCATAATCGTTATGATTTTTTATTTGAATTGAGCACCCTCCAATTTTACCGGAAGATGTTGATAGGTGTCGACACCTAGTCGTAAGAAGTTTAGTTTTTGCAAGTGGGACATAAGTACACAAGCAACATATACTTAAAAAACAAGTACATACGCAACCAAAATCTGCAAAGGGCAAAACCTGCTTCAAACCAACTCCTTAGAATATTTTTTAGGCCTGCGGTTATAGAAACCATAACAATCCATCTCTCTTAATAAGAGAAGGAAATGCTAGGGCTACAACCCAGCAGGAGGAGGGATGGACAAATCGGTAGGCTCCTGCCAAGAATAACATTTAAAACATTAACAACATGAACCCAAAGACACTTCAACGGTATACAGCTCCAAAACATACTCATATAATTCCCAACCTCAGATTGGGTACATGTATTACATGACTCACTATCCACAAGCTTTACCTTGAAACTTCATTCTGGGGTCAATTAAAACCTATGAGCAAATTTAAAATGAATAAATTGATGGGTGAGGCTGTTAAGAGACAAAAATATTGCCCCATATTGTGGTCCCAACACCATTCAAACCCTGCACTTTGTCTGTCCCTTACCCATACCTCCATATCATGTAAATGTTTATATTGTGAGTCACTAACCTATCATACAGTGAGGACACCATTCAGGCTTTCCCTGAACATGAAAATTATTTCAATAAAGAGTGGGGGCCTGGTTTGGTGTCCCATCGTACCCTGTAGGTTTTCAGTCTGAGATCAAAAAAAATATTTAAAAAACACTGGAAGAACAAGGGAGAAAATATGACTCTTTCAGATCTTGAAAGGCACCAAGCCCTTGCAGATTGAAGATATCCATCAAAACATGAAGGCTTCACCAAGAAGGTAATGTAAAGGGCATAGAGCCAGATAAAATAAATGTGTTATTCAAAATAAGAGATACAGTTGAAGTCGGAGGTTTACATACACTTACATACACTTTACACACACACACATTTCTTAGTTTTGACAAGTTGGTTAGGACATCTACTTTGTGCATGACACAAGAAGCTTTCCCAACAATTGTTTAGAGATAGATTATTTCACTGATAATTCACTATATCACAATTCCAGTGGGTCGGAAGTTTACGTACACTAAGTTGACTGTGCCTTTAAACAGCTTGGAAAATTCCAGAAAATTATGTCATGGCTTTAGAAACTTCTGATAGGCTAATTGACGTCATTTCAGTTGTACCTGTGGATGTATTTCAAGGCCTACCTTTAAACTCAGTGCCTCTTTGCTTGACATCATGGGAAAATCTAAAGAAATCAGCCAAGACCTCAGAAAAAAAATTGTAGACCTCCACAAGTCTGGTTCATCCTTGGGAGCAATTTCCAAATGCCTGAAGGTACCACGTTCATCTGTACAAACAATAGTACGCAAGTACAAACACCATGGGACCATGCAGCCATCATACCGCTCAGGAAGGAGACGCATTCTGTCTCCTAGAGGTGAACGTACTTTGGTGCGAAAAGTGCAAATCAATCCCAGAACAACAGCAAAGGACCTTGTGAAGATGCTGGAGGAAACAGGTACAAAAGCGTTTATATCCACAGTAAAACAAGTCATATATCGACATAAACTGAAAGGCTGCTCAGCAAGGAAGAAGCCACAGCTCCAAAACCACCTTAAAAGAGCCAGACTACAGTTTGCAACTGCACATGGCGACAAAGATCATACTTTTTGGAGAAATGTCCTCTGGTCTGAAGAAACAAAATAGAACTGTTTGGCCATAATGACCATCATTATGTTTGGAGGAAAAATGGGGATGCATGCAAGCCGAAGACACCATCCCAACTGTGAAGCACGGGGGTGGCAGCATCATGTTGTGGGGGTGTTTTGCTGCAGGAGGGACTGGTGCGCTTCACAAAATAGATGGCAGGAAAATTATCTGGATATATTGAAGCAACATCTCAAGACATCAGTCAGGAAGTTAAAGCTTGGTCGCAAATGGGTCTTCCAAATGGACAATGAACCCATGCATACTTCCAAAGTTGTGGCAAAACAGCTTAAGGACAACAAAGTCAAGGTATTGTAGTGGCCATCACAAAGCTCTGACCTCATCCTACAGAGCATTTGTGGGCAGAACTGAAAAAGCTTGTGCGAGCAAGGAGGCCTACAAACCTGACTCAGTTACACCAGCTCTGTCAGGAGGAATGGGCCAAAATTCACCCAACTAATTGTGGGAAGCTTGTGGAAGGCTACCCAAAACATTTGACCCAAGTTAAACAATTTAAAGGCAATGCTACCAAATACTAATTGAGTGTATGTAAACGTCTGACCCACTGGGAATGTGATGAAAGAAATAAAAGCTGAAATAAATCATTCTCTCAACTATTACTCCGACATTTCACATTCTTAAAATAAAGTGGTGATCCTAACTGATCTAAGACAGGGAATTTTTACTCTGATTAAATGTCAGGAATTGTGAAAAACTGAGTTTAAATGTATTTGGCTAAGGTGTATGTAAACTTCCGACTTCAACTGTAACTAAAGTTGTGCAGAGATAGTTATTGATTCGGTAACAAACTATCAATGTATTTTTTACAATATATCCCATAAAATATATCCCGTCTTTTTCTTTATCCCAGAAGAAGGAAGGTCCTAAATTCTAATTTGCGGAGGCTTGGCCTCCTCTATTTTCCGCAAAGGTTCATTAGTTGAAGAG
Source organism: Oncorhynchus mykiss (assembly GCF_013265735.2). Taxonomy (NCBI): domain Eukaryota; kingdom Metazoa; phylum Chordata; class Actinopteri; order Salmoniformes; family Salmonidae; genus Oncorhynchus; species Oncorhynchus mykiss. The sequence goes on from NC_048568.1 coordinate 32,172,710, forward strand.
TCAAGACAAATATTCAGTGACCTGAGCTGAAATGCCCAAAAGTAGAGTTTAAAGTTGGGTAGAGAGCGCCTTCCAAGCTTTATTGGGCGTTGTACGGTGGATAGGCTAATTCTAGGACTTTTCCCATTCCAAATGAAATTTCTCACCGAGATATCTATGTCCTTAAAGAATGAAGTTGGAAGAGGAAGCATTGAGAACAGGAAATTAATTCAAGGGAAGACAATCCTTTGAATAACTGAAACTTTTCCATAAAGAGTAAAATGAACTAGGGACCATGTACTTACATCTTTTAAAAAAAATTTTATTCAATATTGCACTGAAATTTTCATTAATCATGACCTGCAAATTGGATCTAATTTGAATGCTCAAGTATGTAAATCCCTTATTTTCTAAAATGATAGATAAACAGGGTAATGTGACTTGTTTGGCTGTGGGGTTTAGAGGCATTAAGATAGACTTGGATCAGTTGATTTTACGGCCAGAGAAAGAGCCAAATTGTTAGAAGAGGTCAAGTATGTGTGGTATAGAATTAAAGATATCAGACAAATCCAGTAAGATGACATCAACCAACAGGTACATATGGTTGACTGTTTCTCTGATCTTAATAGGCAAGATTATTATTTTTCCTAATGGCCTGGGCTACCGGTTCTAATGAAAGGGCAAATAGACCGGGACTCATAGGACTACCCTGTCTTGTTGATCTTTGTAGGGTAAACTCTGGGGAGGCGGAATGGTCAGTCTAGACACGGGCAGTGGGTCACAGACCATACTAATAAATGTAGTTCCAAAACAGCCCATAAATACTCCCATTCCAGATGGTCAAAAGCCTTCTCTGAATCTTTTACCTTTATTTAACTAGGCAAGTCAGTTAAGAATAAATTAATATTTTCAATGACTGCCTTGGAACAGTGGGTTAACTGCCTTGTTCAGGGGCAGATCTCCAGATTTTTACCTTCTCAGCTCAGGATTTGATCTTGCAACCTTTTGGTTACTAGTCCAATGCTCTAACCACCAGGCTACCTGCCGTGATAGTGAGAGGACAGCATAAGCCTGTGGTTGAGAGTAGTCTTCAATATGTATGTTTTCCAAGGCCAACTGACCCTTTATGAATCCAGATTGGTCCGGCTTAACCAAGCATGATATGCAAGTATCTAGTCATTTTGATAAGACCTTCACAAAGAGTTTAATATTGCAGTTCAAAATCGATAGTGCCTGTAGTTTGAACATTCAAGTTGGTCCTTGCCACCTTTCAATAGCAAGGAAATAAGAGCTGTTTTGTGGTCACTATGGAATATCCCAATCTACAACGATTGGTTGATTGAGTCTAGTAATAGAGATCCGACTAAATCCCACACAGCCAACAATAATTCAGGAGGGATACCATCCAACCCTGGAGTTCTGCCAAGGAGATGGGTGCATCTAATATACTCACTTGATTAAGAGAAAGGGAAGGGAGGTCCAATTAATTTAAAAAGGACAACATCTTCCTAGAGGCTTCAGGAAATTCAGAGGTGTACAGATTGGAATAGAAAGTATTGCAAGTATGATTCATTTGGGAGGAAAGGGTACAAAGTTTACCGTTATTGTTCAGCATAAATAGATGAGAAATGTTCAGTTTGCTTCAGTCTCATTGCCAAATGCCTTCTTCGTCCATTCACATTCTCAGTCATTCAGTCTAGCTTTTAAAGCCTTAGAACTAGTCACCGTTTTATACTCAGTTGTATTAATGTGGGGAGTTCTCTCTGTCCATTTCCAGTATAGTTAGACTTTTGTTTAGGTTTTTAACTCTGACGTCATGAGAAGGATGTATATTCCTCTAATGCAACACTTTGTTACTTCCCACAATGTATGTGGTTCGACCCTGGTTGTGCATTAAGCTGTAAGAGATCCTTATTAAGAGTCATAACAACAGATCATGTCTTGGATTAGAGTCATAACAACAGATCATGCTTTAGCTTAAGAGTCATAACAACAGATCATGCTTTAGCTTAAGAGTCATAACAACAGATCATGCTTTAGCTTAAGAGTCATAACAACAGATCAAGGCTTAGCTTAGAATCATAACAACAAATCAAGGTTTAGCTTAGAGTCATAACAACAGATCAAGGATTAGCTTAGAGTCATAACAACAGCCCACAATAAACCACAACCTTGGCACTGTTAGCGTCACATACTTACCAACTGAACCACACATCTCTCCTATCCCCCATCCCTCTTCTCTCTCACACCCACCTCTCCCCCTCTCATCATTTCCCTCTCTTCCCACATACTTCTCTCCCACCTCTGCTCCATCTCTTCTCACGTTCCCCCTCTTCCTTCCTATCTTCCACCTCTCCCCTGGTCAGAATGCAGACCCACGTCCTACAGTGCTCTACATTCACATCAAGCATTGCCAGAACTAATCCTTAATATAGAAAACTACACTGCACACTCCCTGATCCTCTTAGGGAGGAATAGAAATGCATGGAGGTGAATTTTATTAGGCTGTTGTTATAGCAATAGGAGCCTTTCTCCCACAATGGGAGCCAATAAAAACTGCAGAGGCTATACCCATTTCATCTTTCATTTTAGGGTCATTTTATCGGGGCATAAGGATTCACACATAGAATAGGTTGGATGCCCCACCTTTTTTCCCCCCTAGATCTCACATTTAACTAGATTCTATATGGAAAAGAAACAATATTCATTCAGTGTTTAAAATGGAGAAGAGCTCATGTGAAACCGATGACAGTGTGGAGACAGAGTGAGTTTTAAATTGCATTTGGAGGATAGAGGGAAGAATGATGGAGGGATGAGAAGAGGAGAGCGAGATCGAGTGTGTGTGAGAGAGAAATGGAGGGACAGAATGCGAGGTAGAAAGAGGAAGTGTGTCCGGGTCTGTTAGACAGAGAGAGAGGTAGAAGGAGGAAGTGTTTCCGGGTCTGTGAGACAGAGAGAGAGATAGAAGGAGGAAGTGTTTCCGGGTCTGTGAGACAGAGAGAGAGGTAGAAGGAGGAAGTGTTTCCGGGTCTGTGAGACAGAGAGAGAGATAGAAGGAGGAAGTGTTTCCTGGTCTGTGAGACAGAGAGAGAGATAGAAGGAGGAAGTGTTTCCTGGTCTGTGAGACAGAGAGAGAGATAGAAGGAGGAAGTGTTTCCGGGTCTGTGAGACAGAGAGAGAGATAGAAGGAGGAAGTGTTTCCGGGTCTGTGAGACAGAGAGAGAGGTAGAAGGAGGAAGTGTTTCCGGGTCTGTGAGACAGAGAGAGAGATAGAAGGAGGAAATGTTTCCGGGTCTGTGAGACAGAGAGAGATAGAAGGAGGAAGTGTTTCCGGGTCTGTGAGACAGAGAGAGAGGTAGAAGGAGGAAGTGTTTCCGGGTCTGTGAGACAGAGAGAGAGATAGAAGGAGGAAGTGTTTCCGGGTCTGTGAGACAGAGAGAGATAGAAGGAGGAAGTGTTTCCGGGTCTGTGAGACAGAGAGAGATAGAAGTAGGAAGTGTTTCCGGGTCTGTGAGACAGAGAGAGAGATAGAAGGAGGAAGTGTTTCCGGGTCTGTGAGACAGAGAGAGAGATAGAAGGAGGAAGTGTTTCCGGGTCTGTGAGACAGAGAGAGAGATAGAAGGAGGAAGTGTTTCCGGGTCTGTGAGACAGAGAGAAGTGTGTGTTTGAGTGAGAAGGAGAGAGTGCATATTCAGAGTGTCTCAGGATGGGTCCCAAATGACACCGATATTCCCTATTTTTTACCAAAGAACGTATGGCCCGTAGAGCACTTGATAGGGAATAGGGTGCAATTTGGGACGCAAACTGAGTATCTCCCAGAGAGAAAAGGGAGGCCAGCCGTGGTGGAGAGGCTCAGATAGAGCAGATCAGCCCAGACCAGTCCAGCCCAGCCATGGTATTGTAGAGTAGCAGCAGCTTGACAGATGAATATTTTAATTGACTCTAACAGCATGAGTGCGACTCACAGCGACTCTCAGCCCCTTCAGCAGAGGGAGGGAAGGGATGATGGAAGCGAATAGAATTCATTATTTTGTTTCTAACAGATGGGGCTCCATTAAGAGACATAATAAACCAAGACTTTCCCCTTTCCCCACTCTCTCTCTCTCTCACTCTCTCTTACCTTCTCTCCTTCGGTGCTGCTTTCTGCTCAAGCCACTGCCTGTTAAGTTGCACAGGCTAGCTACCAGCAGTCATTTACAATACAATTACAGTACACGGCCTGCACACTACAGAATACTACACCGTCGTGACTGCCTGTAGGAAACATACTCTTCTGGGATTAGGGTTTGAAGATAATCAAATCAAATTAAAGTTTATTTGTCACGTGCGCCGAATACAACAGGTGTAGACCTTACAGCGAAATGCTTCCTTACAGACTTTAACCAATAGTACAAAAAATGTATTAGGTGAACAATAGCTACTTTAATTAAATAAATAAAACAACAGTGAAAAGACAGGCTATATACAGTATTGAGGCTATAAAAGTAGCGAAGCTACATACAGACACAGGTTAGTCAGGCAGATTGAGGTAGTATGTACATGTAGATATGGTTAAAGTGACTATGCAAATATGATGAACAGAGAGTAGCAGTAGTGTAAAAGAGGGGTAGGAGGGTGGGGAGTGGTGGGACACAATGCAGATAGGTCTGTTAGCCAATGTGTGGGAGCACTGGTTGGTCGGGCCAATTGAGGTAGTATGTACATGAATGTATAGTTAAATTGACTATGCATATATGACAAACAGAGAGTAGCAGCAGCATAAAAAAGAGGGGATGAGGTGCACACAATGCAAAACATCTGGGTAGCCATTTGATTATCTGTTCAGCAGTCTTATGGCTTGGGGGAAAAAACTGTTGAGAAGCTTTTTGTCCTAGACTTGGCACTCCGGTACCGCTTGCCATGCGGTAATAGAGAAAGCAGTCTATGACTGGGGTGGCTGAGGTCTTTGACAATTTTTAGGGCCTTCCTCTGACCCCGCCTGGGGTAGAGGTCCTGGATGGCAGGCAGCTTAGCCCCAGTGATGTACTGGGCCGTACGCACTACCCTCTGTAGTGCCTTGCAGTCAGAGGCCGAGCAATTGCCGAATCAGGCAGGGTTGCAACCAGTCAGTATGCTCTCGATGTTGCAGCTGTAGTATCTTTTGAGGATCTCAGGAGTAATGCCAATCTTTCTAATTTCCTGAGTGGAAATAGGCTTTGTCGTGCCCTCTTCACGACTGTCTTAGTGTGTTTGGATCATTATGGTTTGTTGGTGATGTGGACACCAAGGAATTTGAAGCTCTCAACCTGCTCCATTACAGCCCCGTCGATGAGAATGGGGGCGTGCTCGGTCCTCCTTTTCCTGTAGTCCACAATCATCTCCTTAATCTTGGTTACGTTGAGGAATAGGTTGTTATTCTGGCACCACCCGTCTAGGTCTCTGACCTCCTCCCTATAGGCTGTCTTGTCTGCATGGCCAGGCACAACTCCAACACCATCATCGTTAATGATGGTGTTGGAGTTGTGCCTGGCCATGCAGTCGTGGGTGAACAGGGAGTACAGGAGGGGACTGAGCATGCACTGTTGGGGAGCTTCAGTGTTGAGAATCAGCGTGGCAGATGTGTTGCTACCCACTCTCATCAGCTGGGGGCGGCCTGTCAGGAAGTCCAGGATCCAGTTGCAGAGGGAGGTGTTTAGTCCCAGGATCCTTATCTTAGTGATGAGCTTTGAGAGTACTATGGTGTTGAACGCTGTGCTGTAGTCAATGAATAGCATTCTCACATAAGTGTTCCTTTTGTCCAGGTGGGAAAGGGCAGTGTGGAGTGCAATAAAGATGACATCATCTGTGGATCTGTTTGGGCGGTATGCAAATTGGAGTGGGTCTAGCGTTTCTGGGATAATGGTGTTGATGTGAGTCATTACCAACCTTTCAAAGCACTTCATGGCTACGGACGTGAGTGCTACGGGTCTGTAGTCATTTAGGCAGGTTGCCTTTATGTTCTTGGGCACAGAGACTATGGTGGTCTGCTTGAAACATGTTGGTATTACAGACTCAACCAGGGAGATGTTGAAAATGTTTAGCGAAGACAGCTGCCAATTGGTCAGCACATGCCCGGAGCACACGTCCTGGTAATCCGTCTGGCCCCGCAGCCTTGTGAATGTTGACCTGTTTAAAGGTCTTACTCATGTCGGCTACGGAGAGCGTGATTACACAGTCGTCCGGAACAGCTGATGCTCTCATGCATGCCTCAGTGTTGCTTACCTTGAAGCTAGCATAGAAGTGGTTTAGCTCGTCTGGTAGGCTCGTGTCACTGTGCAGCTCGCGGCTGTGCTTCCCATTGTAGTCTGTAATAGTTTGCAAGCCCTGCCACATAAGACGAGCGTCATGGTGGATAAGACAGTAGATGACGTGTTACTCTTTGACCAGTAGCCCTGTTCTCCTGCTTTGCTCAGTTTATTTTGATCACATTTGAATCTAAAGATAATCATTGGGGTTCTTCTATGGAATGTCATTAAGGATGCTCCAGTATCTCTGTAATGTCCATGACATGTGAGGTCATATGGAAGTATATTTTCCACAGAGCCAGGTGTTTAGAATATGTGTCTCTGCTTCTCCATGTTAGGAAAGAAGGGGCGTGGCCCACGGTTTAGGCCTATTTGCAGGTCAGAACAGTAGCGTGTTGGGTGAACATCTCAAGCCAGCATTATATACTGAGGGTGCAAAACATTAGGATCACCTTCCTAATATTGAGTTGCAACCCGTTTGCCTCGGAACAGCCTTAATTCGTTGGGGCATGGACTTTACAAGGGGTCGAAAGCATTCCACAGGGATGCTGGCCCATGTTGACTCGAATGCTTCCCACAGCTGTGTAAAGTTGGCTGAATGTCCTTTGGGTGGTGGACCATTCTTGACACACACGGGAAACTGTTGAGCGTGAAAAACCCAGCAGTGTTGCAGTTCTTGACACACTCAAACCTGTGTGCGCCTGGCACCTAGTACCATACCCCGTTCAAAGGCACTTGAATGGGGTATGTCTTGCCTATTCACACACTGAATGGCACATAAACGCAATCCATGTCTCAATTGCCCCAAAGCTTAAAAATCCTTCTTTAACCTGACTCCTCCCCTTCATCTACACTGATTTGAAGTTGATTTAACAAGTAACATCAATAAGGGATCACAGCTTTCACCTGGATTCACCTGGTCTGTTATGTTATGGAAAGAGAATGGTGTTCCTAATGTTTTGTACACTCAGTGTATAATCACAAACACAAGGGATGTGCACAGTCAAGGAATTAGTTCCTCAATTTTCTTTATTAATTTCCCACAAATA